>NC_133580.1:31496204-31731572 GCF_964106895.1 Numenius arquata | reverse complement strand
ATATAAACTAAACTCACTCTATTCTTTTATGTGTCTCAACCTAGTTTGCAGATGTTCAATTTCCCTACAGAGGTCTAACTTATTTTGATGCAAGTAAAAATCACCATCTTCAATAACGGCTTCTTTCAATAAAAGTTAAAAAAACGTTTGTTTGAAGAACACATTAAAACCAGGAGGGCTCAATTATGCACTGTCAGTCGTTCCAGCAGCTTCCTACTATGGTATGTGTCTGGGGATAAAGAGCTGGAATTAATTTCTCTTTAAATTCCAGTTTTAAAATTTCTGTAATCTCCATATATAGTTCTTTGACCTGGTCTCCCTTCACATTTCTCTTTCTTCACTTTCTTGGCTGTACAAGTTGTACCACCCTACCTTACAAAAGGTGCCCCACTTATCCTTAGGACCAAAATGGTCATAAGGTCCATGCTATAATCTTCACATCATCTTTATGATACTGCCTGTATTGCACCTCTAGATCTAAAATATGACTGAGACAGTGGAAACATTTGTAAAACAAAAAACTTGCAAAAATCATGGCAAAAGGGCTTAAAAAACATTTTATAGAAAACATGAAATTGTCACATAAATGCTAAATATCTGCCTTTTCGCTGGCTCCATACTTTTGCATGTTTAACCTTCTCTTTGATGTAATGACCCAGAAGCGGAGCTTCCTCTTCTGTGACATGGTCAGCACCACACATTACTACAGTCTCGGGGCCAAACCTGAGAAAAATTGCTTAACTATCAGCTCTCTAGAAATGTATTTAGCATGATACAAAGCCAATATACCCAGCTGAACTGAACAGCCCCTCACTGTTCTGTATAAATGTCTGGGCATCAACATCTCATCTCAGGTAGAAATCTGAAGTTCACAGGACACAGCTGATACACAAGGGCCACTCTTTCAGAGGGGTGAGAGACAAGGTCAAGGGTCTTCCTGAGACTAGACTCGTTAAGCAACACACGGACTTTATTTTATCATATAAGCACAACACCACAAACAACTGTTATTTAACACAAATGAAAGACACAGAAAACATGAAGGCTTGAACCCCCTTTTCTTGTCCTTCATGACTTTCAAAGCACAATTTCTGCTGCTTCTCAAGAAAAGTTGACAGACTGTTTATCAGGTACACATGCTTTAGGCTACTTCTTCCTGCCTTCCATTCTTCTTTTCTCTCCCTCTCTTTATACCCTGAGAAAAGATGTCAAGTCATATGAAATGACAAGCACTCTTATTCTCCTTTGGAACTAGCAAAGTCAGACCATGAAACACTACTTCCCCAACGCCCACACAATCCAATCGTAAGTTCAAAGCAAAGGCCAAAGTCACTTTAAAAACACAATCAAGAGCAAGAGCAACACAAAGAGAAGACTTTATAAATCTTTCTTTAGAAGGATTAAACATTGCTTGAATTAAAAAATGGCCATCTTCACTCTTGGCTGGTAACGAAAACTGGAACATATAAACACTGTCATTGCCTTTTACCCAATGCACTTGCACCAAAAGTTGATGGGTGTTGTAGGACAAAAGAATTTTGCCCCAAATGCTGTTCAGCTCAAATTCTTACATTGATTACTTAAAATCAGTTATTACACATAAGCAAAAAAACCACCACCACCAAAAACCTACAATAGCAGAAGGGACAAGAACTTGTGGGATGGTGATTTGTGAAGCCGAAACTGCTTTTCACTAGATGACTGCAGAGAGTTTGGCATAATGGTTCTGCAATCTGATTAGCATGGCTCACTACTACTTTTATTAAATAATAATTTACAATAACGAACCCCGAGATGATAGAGATTAAAATAATTCAATATTACAGTAAATTCAGGTGGTGCTAAGCACACGACCAAATTTGATTCTTAGAAGAGATACTGGCATACATTAATTGATCATCAGGGCTCTCCTCTGAATTAACTGTTCCATGTCAGCTGTGTGTGTGCACCACATCTGGGACTGTATGGGAGCACCCAGCCAAACCGGTTTCAGAGCACAATAGGTGAGATGCAGGGGGTTGTCATCCGACTCAGCTTCATCTCCGCCTTGCCTTGTCTATGCAGAGATAACTTGGGGGGAGCTGCAAAAACGGCTCAATCCGGGGTTGTCTCAAGATTGCATCACAATAAGAACCGAAACCGAATGGAGACTTAACTCCCTTAAAAAATAAAATGCCCTGAGTCCCATCCCACCACTAGTCCCATGACTTTGAGTGCTAGACGTCACAAAATTGGCAACAGAGACTTAGCCATCACACCGCCAGAGGTAAATATCCCAGATAGTGTAATCCACTCAGGCATAATCCTGCACCCCCACAGAATCAGGAAATATAAACCGCAAGGTTTGAGGAGGAAAACGGGGGTAATCTTCCAACGATACAGCTGGCCTGTAGGAGATTCGTCCTGCCCTTGTCCAGGACGCTGTACAGGGTAACTTCCCAGGGATTGAGCGACCTTACCTGAGAGAAAGGGTAAGTGATAAAGAAACACACGTATGGTATATGGCATGCTATTAAGATCGTGATTTGTGCACTCTTTTAAGGGATTAATATCTAGTGCGCTTGTGGTTTGTGTTGTTACTTCTCGGGATCATTTGTAGGTTGCAATAGTGTATTCCGCAAATTGCTTTTAAATTGCAATAGTGTAATCGCCGTCGTACACATAGAACTCGCAATAGTGATGTACTGGACCTGTGAGAGAAGTCCAAATAAATTGTTAATTTGAACCTCTCAGTGAAGTCCTTTTTCCCGTTTCGTCACAGGGACACTAACCCCTATCGCTCCATCTCCACTTCTGCTATCTCGCTGACGCAGCGACACATCCAAACACCTAGGAAGAGCCTTCCTCTGCAGCGCATATACAGATAAAATGAAGCCCAACTCATCAGCCCAAGCCCTCCCCTCCTTCACAGGCAGCCACAGAGGCCGGGCAAGCCGGAGCCCCGCTCCCGGGCACAAGTTAAGGGTCTTTGCAAAAGGAGAAACCAGTCATTTCGCTGTACGTACGGAGAGCCCTCGAGGAAGAGGCTTGTATTTCAGCATTGTGTTTAGCCCCACAACCACCTGCCTTTTGCCAGAGTCATCCACAGTCAGATAAGCAGGACACCATCAGCAAAGCTTTGACACAAGTCCCATGTAGCACTGACACACAGCAGAAAGGGCCCCGAGTTCAACCCTAGAAGAAAATATATTGGTACCTGCTCTCCCTCAGGTGTTTCAGCACAGGATCAAGGGAAAAGCCTTATCCTAAACAAGACAATAAAAACTTGGATTTCTTTTTGACAGTCTCACACATACATGAGCAAAAGGAAGCACAAAAGCAAAATACAAAAAAATGCCCCAAGTAGAAGGCAACGTGTTTAATTAATTAATTATATTCTTTCAATCATCAGCTGCTTGAAAAGGACAACTGCATAGATCAAAGCACTCTGTTACACACCAGAATTCCTGCAAACAATTAAGTCAAAAGGAAAAACACCTCACTCAAATTTCAGGATGGAACAACGTCCCTTAGTCCTGTAAAGAACTGATGTAATGCACCCCTTCAGGCATCCTCTCCAGCCAGGGATGCTGCAAGACACATCCCACATCTCATTCCTAGTTGAGTTTCCATCTCCTGCCAGACTTGCATCAAATCTACCTACTTGCTACCGAAATATTAAATTAACACTTGCCCGCCTTTGTTGCCTATTCTCTGAGCTGCAAATCCATCCCTCCTCTCAGACAGGACATCATAAGCCTCCCAAGGGCAAGCAAGATGCAGATGTGCTGAAGGAGAGGCGAGAAGCAGCTCATGCAAAGAAACCCAAATTTCTTACGTAGAGGTCTTTCAAATTGTGCTTGTACATCTGCTAAACAGACAGGAAATTTCCTCGAGGGCCAAAGAAAAAGATGCTTCCTTGCCGAGAAGGGAACCACCACCATTTTGATACAAGGTACAGTTATATTATCTGCAGGAAACGCTGCAGTTTAAAGAGCGTAACAGAAAGGAGAGGGAAGAAATACCCCAAATGAATGCGCGACTGCAAAAAAAATGACTGGACGCTGCCTTCAGAGAAGGGGAGAAAGCAGAGAACACAAAATTTACACGGCTTGCTTCCAGGCCAGGAACAGAATTATTCCTTCTACATCTATTTGCATGCCAGGTGCTCAGCAAACCATGTATTTATGGGTTTATCACAGGAAAGGGGCCATGGCTTTTAAAAGCAGTCATCTTTCCTCACTGTACTGTTTAGCAACTCAATATAGGTAAGAGCACGGGAATTAACCTCAAGCACAACTATATACTTAAAATCCATTCTCGCCTGCTGCTATTCAAGTATTTCTTTGTATTCCCCAAGAAATAATCCAGGAAATTATATTCTGCCCCACTCTAACCCATGGCTATTTTTCATCTGTGAATTCTGGGTTGTTCCTGTTCTGCTTTTAAGGCAAGCTCAGGCAGCAGATTGTCCTGCATGGTCTGGCACCATTAGATTGCACTCTGCAATTCTGCATTTCACTCTCCTGGAGAGAACCATCTGCTCTACAGGTTTTAGATGCTGACCACCTGGGTGGAAGCAACTTCATTAAATATTGAAAAAAAATAATACTTGTGCACAGTACTTTCACCTACTTAGGATGTACATGCATAACAAAAATATTCTGTGTTTTTAAAAATGCATTACATATACACTTTCTAGTTACTACAGTATCTATTCAACAAGGAGGTCTTGGTTTTATTATTTTGTTTCAATTTAGTGTGTTCTGTAGTGCTTTGAACTTTTGCAGAAATTTGATGGATCCTTTCACATCAGCACCATTTACTTTTCATTGGAGCAAATACCTAGAAAATATATATATGAAGGTTCCAAACTCACTTAAAATTCATAAGGAATAATCAATAGTTAAGTTTGAACAGGTAAATGGAATACTTTGATAAAAGAGGAGGAATAAAAAAAGGGAACTAACTTTTTTTTTTTTTTAACTTGAAAAACATAAACAGCATATAAAAATTATGCTCTGAGCTGGGAAGTGCCTCATTAATCCAGTCAATATGTACGAGCAGGGAGCTTTTCAAAACCTTTTAACATCTGCCTGATTCTGTCCCTTGGAAATCCTTTTCCATTTCAGTAGGATGAAACAAAGACCTAGGCAGAGTACTTTCTAAAAGCCTTTAGCTACAGACAGCCCGCTGTATACATCATTAGACACAAATCCTCAGGGGGGGTGGTTGTACAAGGAAATTAACTCAGTCTTCAAATCCTACCATTTGCTTGGGTGTCCTTTCCTGGGAGTTCATAATCCATGCCAATTTACCTTTTTTAACCCCTGAAATCTCCTGTGTTCTGCTACCATTATTATTTGTATCACTTGGTTGACGCTCTGCTTCTCTGAATAGTGAAGAAGCAAACCACAGGTTTCATCCGTGTCCTGTTCCCGTTACACCTTTCCGGAGTACTCCATGTGAGCCAGTGACTGCCAAAACCTTTCTGACAAACATCAAATTCATACAGCCTTCCAAAGAATAAAGCATCAAACCTCCTCCAAGAGAATACAAAGGGCCACACGACACAATTTTCAAGTTTTTTTTTAAAATATGAGAGGGTTTTTTAAGTCTTTGGCACAAAGATTAGAGCAACGTATCTGGCCACTCTATAGAACAAACATGTCCTGCTGTTCCCAGAAGTTTGCATTTCTTTCAAATTAATTTCATCACAGCATCTAAACCAGGTCATTCATTATCTCTTCCTCATCTCTGCTGGCAAGAAACAGCTGCCCAAATGAACAGAACTAATAAAATATATAGATAAACAGATGCATACGTACGATAACAAATATGATCAAAAATAGTGTTTAAATATCACTGAGTGACTATACTGAACACTGTACAACAGCATTTGCAATCTCTGACTGTGCTGGACCCCAATGTTAAGGAAGGGTTATAGCAACATGCCAAAGAGCAACACCACTAGGCATGTTTAGACTAAGGAATAAATACACTGACCCACGTTCCTCCCAGGTCACCTTCAGAAATAAAATAGCTTTTCACTCTTTAGAAGTAGCTTTCCTTAGAGAACTTCCGATTAGTTTATTAACCAATAAATTAAGTTTCCCAGTGACTACTACATACCACCCTTTTGTCCTTCCCCAGAAACTGTTGTGTGAAGACGCAGTGTCACTGGCACCGTCACAACAGTGGTCACCCATCTTCACACCCCCTACAGCTTCTGGAGCTCACTGCTTACAGCTCAATCCAGCTACCACAGGCTTAACTCAGCCTGGCAGGAATAACTGTTTTCTTCTCCTTCCGGAGACAATAAAGCGATAAAAATACCATTGCAAGCAAGATGTTCAGTACTACAGAACTACAGCCACCCCGAATTGTGTTAGGTACCAATACAAGCAGTCACTTCCATAGCCGATATTGTTGCAAAGCAAAAGAAAAAGCAAAAAAAAGCAGCTGCCTATGAGCTGCTTATGCTAATAACAGCAAAGAGCTGCCAAGAGCAATGGGTCTGCCCAACCAGTATATAAAGAGCTAACAAATAAAATAAGGAATACGAAAAGGCACTTTAGATTCCAGAAAAAAGTTGCTACTGATGTAGGAACCAAAACAGTGTTAACACCTAGTTCGCTGTGATACTTATTGCTACATACTGTAGCTACCTCATGGAATAAAAGATCAAACAGAACTCAGTATGACTTTCTCTGACTTCTCAAAACATCAAAGCAGGAAGGCTGTAAAAGTACCTTGGGGCAAGTAACCTAGAGAATACCTACTTTAACCTTACTTGCACATACGCTGTTATAAAATTAGGAGACACCTGAGAGGTGCCTGCCGGACAAAATATTTGGAATAAAATGTTAATAAGCAAATAGAAGCACAGCTGAAAGCTCTGCAAACACGAGCAGTGAAGCTTTGTGCTCTGCTCTGTCAGAGCACACACTGATAGAGCCCTTAAGCTGTTCCCAAGACCAGAGCCCACTATATTAAAACTCCCTTCAGCAAACACTCTGTCTAGTTATGAAATATTGACTACAGCAAAAATCATCGCTCAGGATTAACAGCAGTCATCCATTAAGCAGAGGGCAAAGCTTTACGTTTCCTTTGAGAACCTCAGCAAATGGTGCTCGCTGCCATTCTTATTTCAAAAGCCATCCTCAGTAAATGAATTAGAAGTTGATTCTTCCTGAGTTGGGAGCAGAGAACACACACGCCTAATTCCAGAGAAAAAGAAGGTCTTATAATACCCAATTCTGGAGGAAAAAGGGCCATTTAATATCCCTTTAAATGAGATATTATACTAGGTACCTCAGTAGTGTCACATCCATTACTGCAGCCTCCCCTGGAAGTAGTGTCTAAAATCACCACATCTCAGTATTCCAGCACAAGCTGTAGTATTATTACTAGCATTACCAAATGCAAACAAACTGTATTTCACACTATGGGATGAAAGAAGCCAAAAAAGATCTAAAAGCTTCAAGTCCAACCAGGGCCTAATGTAGTTTATCTGTTTCAAATCCAAAGCTGCACAACTCGTGAAAAATCTGAGACGAGAACTGTATATTTAAGCTCCTTCATGAACATAAGTATTTTTAATTAACTTTTAAGCAAAACCAAAAAAACCCAAACACAATCATCACCATGGGCAGGGACACTTCCCACTAGACCAGGTTGCTCAAAGCCCCATCCAGCCTGGCCTTGAACACTTCCAGGGATGGGGCATCCACAACTTCCCTGGGCAACCTGTTCCAGTGCCTCACCACCCTCACAGAAAAGAATTTCCTCCTAATATCTAATCTAAATCTCCCCTCTTCCAATTTAAAACCATTACCCCCTTGTCCTGTCGCTACATCTCCTGACAAAGAGTCCCTCTCCGGCTCTCCTGGAGGCTCCCTTCAGATATTGGAAGGCTGCTATGAGGTCTCCCAGGAGCCTTCTCTTCTCCAGGCTGACCAACCCCAGCTCTCTCAGCCTGTCTTCACAAGGGAGGTGCTCCAGCCCTCTGATCATCTTCGTGGCCCTCTGCTGGACCCGTTCCAACAGGTCCATGTCCTTCCTGTGTTGAGGACTCCAAAGCTGGACATAGTACTCCAGGTGGGGTCTCATGAGCGCAGAGTAGAGGGGTAGAATCACCTCCTGTGACCTGCTGGCCACACTTCTCTTGATGCAGCCCAGGATGTGGTTGGCTTTCTGGGCTGTCAGTGCACATTGACAGCTCATGTTGAGCTTCTCGTGCACCAACACCCCCAAGTCCTTCTCCTCAGGGCTGCTCTCCAGCCATTCTCTGCCCAGCCTGTATTTGTGCCTGGGATTGCCACATCCCAGGTGCAGGACCCTGCACTTGGCCTGGTTGAACTTCATGCGGTTTGCACAAGCCCACCTCTCAAGCCTGTCCAGGTCCCTCTGGATGGCATCCCTTTCCTCCAGCGTGTCAACCATGCCACCGAGCTTGGTGTCACTGCTGCTTGTGACGAAGAATGTTAGCTTATCTACCGTAAACACCTCCAATATCTTTAAAATCTATGTCAAACATAGACACTGTCTGATGCTTCACCAGCATAGAGGGCAGTATGTGTGTGCATAGACATGAAACGCAACTCAGCAGGTGGAGGGAGCTTATCCTGCCCCTCTACTCTGTCCTGGTGAGGCCCCATCTGGAGCACTGGGTCCAGTTCTGGGCCCTCTAGTTCAAGAAAGACGGGGAACTGCTGGAGAGGGTACAGCAGAGGGATACAAAGGGGATGAGGGGCCTGGAGCATCTCACTTATGAGGAAAGCCTGATGACTTGGGTCTTTTTAGTCTAGAGAAAAGAAGACTGACGGGGGAATCTGATCAACACTTATAAATGCTTAAAGGGAGGGTGTCAAGAGGATGGGGCTGGTCTTTTTTCAGTGGTGCCCAGGAATAGGGCAAGAGGAAATGGGCACAAACTTGAACATAAGAAGTTCCACCTAAACATGAGGAGGAACTTCTTCACTTTGAGGGTGGCAGAGCCCTGGAACAGGCTGCCCAGAGAGGTGGTGGACTCTCCTTCTCTAGAGACATTCAAAATCCACCTGGACGCGTTCCTGTGCAACCTGCTCTAGGTGGACCTGCTTTGGCAGGGGGGTTGGACTAGATGATCTCCAGAGGTCCCTTCCAACCCCATATCATTCTGTGATTCATTCTGTGATTCAAAATAAGTATAAGCTTTGCATCTTGTGTGTTCATACACACATACTGATTTCAGATGTTCTTTAAACCTAGAAGTGAACAGCTGACCTCCCTTACACTGATTCCACAGAGAATTATTGCAATGAAAACAAATACAGACTTTTCATCTTTTGAGCAAATTTCACACATATAATGTAGGCATATTTACCAGACAGATATCATAGCAAAGAATCGTCATGCTGTTCTGAGTTTCTTGATGACAAAAGCATCACAGCTCATTTGACACAGCATGACTCAAATATTGAGTCTAGGATTATTCTGCAAGACTCTGAAAAATATCAGCAGATTTTCCATATAGTAGCAATATGAGGACTGTAGCAAATTACTTTTCAAGAAATGTTACATTTCTCCTATAATTTAAATATCATATAATAAGAAAATGATAAAAGCATTATATGCTTTGGCTATGTATATTAAACACACACGGATTATACATTGGACTTTACCAGGTACTGGTATTTAGTCTTTCCCAAGCATTCATATATACTTTATTCCAAAGAAATGATGGAGTACCTTCAGCTTCCCTAATAAACAAATATAATTTCAGCCTGAGGACTCATGGCATTCTCAGCTTATCATGCTCCTG
This sequence comes from Numenius arquata, assembly GCF_964106895.1. NCBI lineage: Eukaryota > Metazoa > Chordata > Aves > Charadriiformes > Scolopacidae > Numenius > Numenius arquata. The sequence continues at coordinate 31,721,788 of NC_133580.1, read as the reverse complement.
GCCATCGCAGTCCCCTTGCTCACTTGCTCCAGCTCCTGGTCTCAGACATCCTCAAGCAAAACGAACTGCTTCAGCATATTAAACCAGCAAAAAGTCAAGCACTACATTTAATTATGTCATTTTTGCCAGGTTAGATCTCAGTGGGCTTAGTGTGCTGGAGCAGCTGAAGATGGGTCCAGGGCAGGTCCCAAGCCCCAGAGGACCGGAGAACCAGCAGGCAGGTCAGGCTGCTGCCACAGAAGAGCCCCCAGGCAGCTGAGCTGACCACAAACACTGCTCTAGAGGGCAACAGCCGTGCTGGAGGAAAAGGGCCACTTACACGGGCTCAGTATTTCAGGAGGCGAAAGGAAAATGGAATCTGGGGGACTTCAACTACTTCATCTGGAAAGACAACACACCCAGCAAAAAGCAGTCCCAGAGATTTCTGCAGAGCATCGATGATAACTTCTTGACACAGGTGGAGGATGAACCAATGAGGAGAGGTGCTCTGCTGGACCTTGTACTAACAAACAAAGAAGGTCTGGTTGGCGATATGAAGGTCAGGGGTAGCCTTAGCTGCAGTGACCATGAGATGGTGGATTTCAGGATCCTGCATGAAGAAGTAGGGCAAAAAGTAGAATTACAACCCTAAACTTCAGGAGAGCTTACTTTGGTCTCTTCAAAGACCAATTTAAAGTAATCCCATGGGCTAAGGCTCTAGAAGGAAGAGGGGTGCAAGACAGCTGGCTAATATTTAAGCACCGCTTCCTCCACGCTCAAGAACGGTGCATCCATAGAAGCAAGAAGTCAGGCAAAGGAGGCAGAAAGCCTGCATGGATGAGCAGGGAGCTCGTGGAAAAACTCAAGTGAAAAAAGGAAGTTTATAGAATGTGGAAAAAAGGACTGGCCACTTGGGAGAAGTATAGGAACGCCGTCAGAGTATGTAGGGATGCAATGAGGAAGGTTAAGGCCCAGTTGGAATTAAACCTGGCAAGGGATGTCAAGGACAGTAAGAAGGGCTTCTTCAAGTACATCAGCAGTAAAAGGAAGACCAGGGAAAATGTGAGCCCGCTGCTGAATGAGGTGGGTGCCTTGGTGACATAGGATGGCAGAGAAGGTGGAGCTACTGAATGCCTTCTTTGCTTCAGTCTTTACTGCTAAGGCAGGAACCCCAGACCCTGGAGGTAGGAGAGAGAGCCTGGAGTAAGGAAGACTCTCCCTCGATTGCAGAGGATCAGGTTAGAGATCATTTAGGCAAAGCTGACACCCACAAATCCATGGGCCCTGATGGGATGCAGCCATGAGTGCTGAGGGAGCTGGGAGATGTTATTGTGAAGTTGCTCTCCATCAACTTTGAAAAGTCATGGAGAATAGGAGAGGTGCCTGAGGACTGGAGGAAAGCCAATGTCACTCCAGTCTTCAAAAAGGGCAAGAAGGAGGACCTGGGAAATTACAGGCCAGTCAGCCTCACCTCCATCCCTGTAAAGATGATGGAACAGCTCATCCTGGATGCCATCTCTAAGCATGTAGAAGAAAAAAAGGTCTTCGGGAGTGGTCAGCATGGATTCTCCAAGGGGAAATTGACCAATCTGATAGCCTTCTATGATGGCATGACTGGCTGGGTGGATGAGGGGAGAGCAGTGGACGTTGTCTACCTCGACTTCAGCAAGGCTTTTGATATTGTCTCCCATAACATCCTCATAGGTAAGCCTAGGAAGTGTGGGTTAGACGACTGGACAGTGAGGCGGACTGAGAACTGGCTGAACGGCAGAGCTCAGAGGGTTGTGATCAGCAATGCAGAGTCCAGTTGGAGGCCTGTAGCTAGTGGGTCCGGTCTTGTTCAATATATTAATCAACGACCTCGATGAGGGGACAGAGTATACCCTCAGGAAGTTCACTAATAATACAAAACTGGGAGGAGTGGTGACACACCAGAAGGTTGTGCTGCCATTCAATGAAACATAGACTAGAGAGTGGGGTGGTGACGAACCTGATGAAATTCAACAAGGGCAAGTGTAGGGTCCTACACCTAGGGAGGAATAATCCCATACACCAGGACAGGTTAGGGATTTACCTGCTGGAAAGCAGCTCTGTAGAGAGACACCATGGAGTCCCGGTGGACAACAATCTGACCATGAGCCAGCAATGTGACCATGAGCAAGCAATGTGCCCTCGTGGCCAAGAAGGCCAATGGCCTCCTGGGGTGCATTAAAAAGAATGTGACCAGCAGGTCAAGGGAGGTTATCTTCCTCCTCTGCTCTGCCCTGGTGAGGCCACATGTGGAGTACTGTGTCCAGTTCTGGGCCCCCCAGTTCAAGAAGGACAGGGAACCACTGGAAAGAGTCCAGCGGAGGGCTACAAAGATGATCAAGGGAATGGAGCACCTCTCTTATAAGGAAAGGCTGAGAGACCTGGGCCTGTTTAGCCTGGAGAAGAGAAGACTGAGAGGGGATCTCATCAATACTTATAAGTATCTAAAGGGCGGGTGTCAAGAGGATGTGGTCAGGCTCTTCTCGTCGGTGCCTGGTGACAGGACAAGGGGCAACAGACACAAGCTGGAACACAGAAAGTTCCGTCTGAACATGCGGAAAAACTTCTTTACTTTGAGGGTGACAGAGCACTGGAACAGGCTGCCCAGAGAGGTTGTGGAGTCTCCTTCTCTGAAGACATTCAAAACCCACCTGGATCTGTTCCTGTCCAGCCTGCTCTAGGTGAACCTGCTTTGGCAGGGGGGTTGGACTAGATGATCTCTGAAGGTTCCCTTTCAACCCCTACAATTCTGTGATTCTGTGGCCTGGATGCCCAGCTCTACTCACCTGAGGAAACCTCTTCTGCAGGGCTTGTTTTGCTCTCTTCAACCAACAATACGTATAATGGTATTATAATTCAGTGATTGCGTCAGAGCAAAAAGGATATTTGCAGTTATGTGACTGGCAAACTACGAGCAGTGACAGTACAAGAACATGCTCTAAATTCCTTATGTAATGAGCTGAATTTACAGCTATTTTTACAAAACTGTCTCAGCATTTTAACTTTAAACCTAAAAAAGCAAGAGCATGTATTATAAAAAAAATATGAAGAGCAATCCCTTCATATATCTCAAAAAAGAAAGCAATTAAGACTTGTACTTTTTCCAGTATCATCAAGGACACTGGAAAATTGCAGAAAAAATAAGAAGATTGCCAGGAATTACACTGTTTTTGTAGATGAAAGGATGGGGAAGAAGTGGGAGGAGAATGAGCTATCTTCCATATTGTGTAGTTAATTTTCCAATTGAATTGTCATTGCAATGCATTTACTTCAAAGTTTACCACACAATTGCAGAGACATGAACCGCTATCAAATTTTCCAAATGCAGCTCAGATTTTCAGTCCAGAACTACATTATCATCTTTATACTAAACTTCACAAAATAAGATGTTCTGAAAACTCACAGAAAGGTGAGGTTGCTCCAAACTCCAATGTAACGAGCATGGATCAATCAGTTAGTTTCTCCAACTCTCTGCTTTTTCTATCCAAAAATTGAGTTACATAAAATTTCTTGGTTTTCTGTATCTTAAATACAGATACTCAGTATGTCAGCCATAACATTTGAGATATTGTACTTGTCAAGACTGCAGATCATGTGCTATTTTTTGGAGGATGGAATTTTCTCTCCTGCAAGAAGTATCAAACTCTACTGAATTTGGACTCAAAGATGCATTGCACAAATGGCTTCAGAAGTGTATTTATGCAACGGAGAAGAAGACAGCAAGGAGAGATAACCACGAAAGACCACCAAGCACTGGCCTTGTCAAAAGCCTCCTCCACTGGACACACTCACACAGCGTGACTGCATCTGCAGAATAAGAAACTACTGAAAAATATACACCTGCAATATTTTAAAAATATACCTGCTCCCTTCTGTTTAATCCAAGAAACTTTCCCAGACCATATCCCCCTCATGGTTTGATTAGTGTATTGAACTCATGTACGTAGCAGGTACCATGGAGACCCAGATTAAGGAGCTACTAAATTGAAGGCTTTCCACACATGGAAAGCAGTGGTATTAATATACTAATTATATGTTTCCTCACAACTATATTTAAACCAACAGACACAATACTTAGGGAAAGGACAGGAGACAGCATTCTTTCCTGCAACGTATCATAAGTTTTTCTGCATGATTAAACTAAAAGGACAGCCATCATTTGTCTATCAAAAGATTTAAAAGTCACTGGAATTGTATGATGACAATAGAGGACTAGGAATTTCTCATCTCTCAAATAAGCTTTCTCACACCACCTTACCCATCATTTTATCCTCAGGAAGAGGATAAAAAGCTCCTACCCTGGACAACATTTACTAAGTAGATTGCTGGTTTCTCTTACATAGTTTATTAATTAAGAATGCAAATATAATCTTAGTTTTAAACTTCATCATAGCCCCAAAGACTAGGGTTTTCCTTTTCCATGTGATTTTCATTATGTGGTTTTTCTTCTCATTTCATATCGATGCTTTCAAAAGTAAAGAACTGTTTTATTTGTGACATGAAACACATGGTGTTTCAGCAAAAATAATATTAATAATAAAATCCTATCCTTCCACCTAATTGCACCATAACAAACATCGTAACATCTGTTTGTTTTACAAGTCCTGTCATCACAGCTGTGCAGGAAAGGATGCACTCTTGGAACATGTGATGGATCAAAATAAGGTGGTGCTGTGCAGAAAGTGTCATACGTTACTTCTTCCTTAAGTAGTCTCACATGATAAAGTTGCGTTTTTTTAAGTATATAAAACTATAAAACTTCACTCTTCATTTAAAGTGTCAAAGCATATCATATAGTTTAACTAAATAAACCTGTAGTAACCAAAGTCTTGTGAGGAAGCTTCCCTCCTCTGCTGTTACTCAGCCTCTAGTAGAAATTTCTTATTGGAGCACAATTGAGCAATTCAAGGAATCAGCTTTTGAATTCCTATTGGTTAGGATTCCTAAATTATTCTCCTCTGCTTTCTCCTTTCTAATATTTACCTTTACACCAGGCTTTCCGTGCTTGTTTCTAAATGACATAGATATCATGTGAGTAATCTCTTCTGGTTGAAAATGTAATTTATTTTAATTGGAACTGAAAACTTGTTTGAGGGGTGGCAGGAGGAAACTGTTCCTATTTCCTGCTATAGTTCTCTCAGCATCTAATTACACCCATAAAGAGGAACAATGGGGAGGCTGTGTGTTATTCAGTTTAATGTGGTTAATTACACGATTCTCTGTATGCATGCAAATACACCAGAGCCTCACAACTGATACAGCACCCACACAGCATATTTATCAGCTGTAACAATTGTGCTTTGAGATCACATACGGTATACCCTCTAGATATAAATACTTATTTACTGGAAAAGGCTTCTAGCTCATAAGAAAAAAAAAAAAAGACGCAGCAGAACAGATACTGAATGAAGAATTCTAACCACTATCATCTGTATTTTCCACAAAAATCTTCTCAATATGAATTAATTTCTTGCAACAAGAAACATATCCTTCTTACTGAAATACCTTTCCCCATGCTATCTCTGTAGATAGATACTTTGGAGTGGTCCTTTTTTTATAACCCCATATCCGAAAATACTAACAGGAGTTGAATGAAACAGTTCACTTCCAAAAGTTGGAAGTGATTTGGGCCATCTCAGAATGGAATAAAGGTACCAGTCAGATTTTCTACAAGTCAGATTCTGTGGCCGGGCACTCCTGGGGACACAAAAATATTACTTTACATATTATCTATCACTGAGGCCAAGGTTTCAGTTGGAACAATGACATGTCATGTGGATGGATCCTCCTCATTATTACTCTTTCTTCAAAGGCTTGCCTAAGCAATACTGTGTGAGTCCAAAGGCAGACAGACAGAGATGGCAGGTGGTCAAGGAGGACACAGATGAGACAGCTTCAGGCACACATAAGAAATTCTTTTTCTGAGGGTGGTGAGGCACTGGAAGAGGTTGCCCAGAGAAGCTGTGGATGGCCCATCCCTGGAAGTGTTCAAGGCCAGGCTGGATGGGGCTTTGAGCAACCTGCTCTAGCAGGAGGTGTCCCTGCCCATGGCAGGGGGGTTGGAACTAGATGATCTTTAAGGTCATTTCCAACCTGAACCATTCTATGATTCTCTAACAGCCTCTGTGAACACCATGCTCTGCTCCATACACTTTGGTAAGCTTAATGGGGAATAATCATCAGTCAGGCACTGCAGAGTAATAGCTCCTAATGAAAGCTCAAATGTCAACACTGGCTGTCCCAGGAAGCACATGTGAAAGAACCTTGTCTTGAGAAAAGACAGACAACTCCGCGCTCAGAGAAGAACTCTTCCAAGGCCAGAGTTTTTAAGAATAAAGTCACCACAGGGAAAAAAAAAAAATGGGAAAAGGAATTGCATATGGTCCTCCTTTTTTGAAGAGTCAAAGAAATGTTTCAGATGCTTAGCGTGAAATGGCCTGAGCTAAGATGAGTCACTGCGGTTCTTGGAGCAAAACAGACAATGTGGATAATTGATAAAATAGGGACACACATTAAGAGGGATAGTCTTGATGATTTTAGAATATGATGGCTTTTGTGATGAGTTAACCTCCCTCCCTCACTATACACATGGAACAGTAGGAAGTCTGTTCAGAAACACGGTGTTGAGAGAAGGAGGAATGTGTGCAAGTTGGAAGGAAGAAGATAGATTAGTTGAGAAAAGAAGTGGCAGAATTTAGCCCTGATCTATCTTTGAAGCCTGCCCTGCTTTGAACAAGGGGCAGAGCAACGCAAGTTCCAAAGGTACCAGCCAACCTAAATTATTCTGTGATTTTAAGGAAAGAGCTTAATGTAGGAAGAACGTAACAAAAATAACATCTTCACTACTGGATGAAACCCTATACTGATAAAAAAGCTTTCATTTGGAGAATAAGTCATTGATGCCTAGGGAAAGCGTGTGATGAAATAAGACCAAAAGAACCTGCAAATGTAAGAGAAGATAGATGTCTTTTGGCAGACTAATGCTTTGATTTTGTATAAACTAGCTTAAGTGAGTAATTTACCTTCAATAGCACAGTGAATAACTGCTATTGCTGCACAGTTTTAACCTTTACCTATTCAATTAATGTTAGACCTTAAAAGCTCTTCTCAAAGAAAAAGGCTTTACATAAAATCTAGGAAATATGATATTCATATTCCTGATATTCTTGCAGATTAAAAAAAAATACAGCCCTTGAGGTTTCAGAACACAGAACTAGGCTTGATCAACTAATGCAAAAACTCAGATTTTTTGCTTATGCAATTGAAAGACATATCCTTCTGCCATAAAAATCTGCACCGAAGGTGGCAGATCTTCATCATTTCATTGATATCTCAATTCATCACAAATCCAGTGTATTTTTCACTGCCTCCCCAAGTAAGACAACGTGAAATTTTTCCCAAATGCTTATTTAGAAAAAGAAAATCATACTTCAAAATAAAAGGCTGATTTGCATGAATTGCTTACACTTATCTTCTCTCCCACACTTGTGGTAGTCTTCTGGCCAGTGCCTATAGCAGCAGCTAGAGATCTTTGCGTTCTGGCCTTACCATAATGGTTATTCCTTCTCTTGCACACTTACACATTAAAGAATACATGGCCTTGATGGCAGCTTCATCAGGAAGCAGCTAGACATACCAAACGCATACCACCAGGTGGCATCTTCAACCAATTACATTTTAAACAGCTCATGTGTTCAGAAGGACATCGTGCATTTGATATGGTCTTTGTACTCTGAAGCCCCAAGCCTCTCTACTACAAAAAGCAGAAGCACTTTTGAACACCTACATTAGTGCCAATGACCTTCAAGTCATTTTGTGTTGCTAAAACCATCAGTTTACTGAGGATACATTTGTTCCCTCAACAAGGATTCAGGGACCCACAGAAGTATTCTGCACCATGCTTGGTGTCCTCTCCCCACAGTTCTCCTTAATGGTGTTTCTGTAATTTTACAATAAAGTCTAGGTGCAATGCCACTGGATTTCCAGAGGGACTACTGATTTGTACAGGATTTAATTAAATTTGATGCTTGCCCTCTACATTAAGAGGCTATTTTGGCCATAAATGACCTCCATGTGTGTTTGAAAATCAAGTTTTTCCACTATAATGAGCACGTCCAGTAGCAGATACCTTAACGAAAACAAAACAAAACCAACCCGCCCCAAGCAATTTTAAGAGAATCACTAGGCTACAAACCTATTTTTACTCTGCTGCAATCAATCATTAAAATAACAAGTATAGCATACAAACCACCCTCAAATCCTTAACAATGGTTGCTTTATTGTACTTACAGAGCAACCTAGTCTCACTTCAACATTGGCTTACCATGCTAATCTCATTTCAAGTACAATTTTGGTGAAATGGCTATCACCTACCATAGGCTCTAATAATTAAATGCAGTTTAGAGACACACATTTTCTTATTTATTTAGAATCCAAAGACTATTTTCTCCCCAAAGGAGTTTTACCCTTTCAACTGGAGTTTCTGAGATTGTTTGGGGGAAAATTATCACTTAGTTTTAAGTATGTAGGCTGACCTCACAAACAGCTCTTAGGTCTACTTTGCTTTACTTTTAATTGTGTGTCTGCACTGAGGCTAGCTTTTCCCCCTCTTGCAGTCTGATAAGAGCCAAAGGAAACAAAGTGGAACAAAGAAGCAACATTAGCTTTCATAATTTATTGTTGTGGACAACTCTGACTATTGCCTGTGACAGAAAGCAAGCCAAGCAGAAAGAAAATGGAAGTGTTCTTGCACTGCCACTTCATCAAAGACTGAATTCATTAATTGATTTCTATGGCTGCCGGCAATGCCCCCAACCCATGCTGCCACCCTGCAGCTCTCGGGCTGTATGTGCAGAGGGCACCAAGCACAGAAGAGAACGTGCATGAAAGATGAGCTGAAACGTGTTGTGGGTTATCTTCTTTGGTGTTTCTTTTTTTCCTTTAAGGTTATAGATTAAAAATGATAATTTAAAGTTTTCTTTGTTAAACCAGATTAATAAAGAATAAATCTGACACAGTTCACTCAATTTTATCTCCTCGATTATTCGGAAAAAAAAATATTTTTTGTTCTGGCTGGATAAACTCCTGCAGTGAACTGTCACAAGCAGTTCATTTTGATTGCTGAATTCAACCTATTTTGGTTGAAGCTTGCATGAAGTTTGAATACTTTTTTGGTATTTTCCACTGGTCATGGTGGAATTTGGTGAAGAGGTAGATTTGGAGCAAGAAGGGGGAGTAAGAGTGACTGTCAAATATTCAACATGACAACTTTCAGAAGTAACATCTGAAAGCGATGCTGCATCATGATAGACCTAACAAGCCAGAAGGATTCTCCACAGCACCTTCCCTTGTGCTGAGCACCAGAAGGCTGCTTCTGATTCTTAGCCACAGGGTCTTAAATCGGAGCTTAGTCCATTGCCATTGTGTCCTTGGGTTGCCTGCTTTAAAGATTATGACACAGCTTCCTCAAAACACACTCACAAAAAGGAACAACGCTGACTTTAAACCAAGCAATCCACAAGGTCCAACACAACTGCTGAGCTCAAGGGATTATTTACGCGGCAAAGAAAGGGAATGATAAAACAGCATAGGACTTCGATTCCTATGAAAATTTAATTCTTGCTCAATCTTTGTCAGAGGATAAGAAGCAAGATCCTCCTCACTTATCAAAGGTATCTTCTCAGGAAGTAATTAGCATCCTGAGTGGTATCAATACATGAATTTCAACTAGATTTAGATGCCCACACCTAAGAGAAGAGAAAAGTAGAAGCCAACACAGTCGTTCTGGAGACAGCGTCAAGGAACAATTTGAAACTCACCATTTAATGATTTGATGCCCTAAAAAAGGCACACAATTATGCCTGGGTCAGAAGATGATGTTACGGCTTGACACACTTCCAGTACAAATCACATACACTATTGTCACAATCCCTTGCGACACTTCCCAAAAACTTTCTGAAATCAACTGCAGATTGAAAACATGCTCCTGTTCAGCACAATTAATCTTCACAATTGGTGCATTTATTTAGAGAGTATGGATTTTATAGAGTTTAAAGGCAATTTAAAAATATGATTTTTTTTAAAACTAATTAAAATATTTAGAACTATAGCAGGGTTTTTTTTTCATTTTAAAAGGCAGTATCTTCACAGATGATATTATAAACACTTTGAAATTGTTCTATAAATTTTTTATCTAGATAAACTGCAGAAAACCAAATAGAGAAAGTATCTGTCTCAGCTCTGGTAGTATTTTTTAGAATAATTAAAATGCTAATGAAAAAGCATCTAAAGGCAGGAAGAAGTAGAAGAACCACCCATCCCAGAATAACATCCTTCTGTAAGCATCACTTCCAACTTCTAATGCTCCCTGAGTTATGCTCTTCCTTAAATGATGACACGTAATGTTTATAATATTTCATAAGAACGAACCTGCTAGTTATTTCCTTTGCACTTGCCAGTGCTTCACAGTCAGGTTTTGGTGAAAAGTTAGACACACAAACGTAAAGCACAGATGAAGGCAAGAGGCGGCTGGTGCCAAAGCTGGACTCTGAACAACAGGAGCGCACATCTGTACAGTGATTCCCAAATCGGACGAATGCGGTGGTACCTCCAAAGGGCAACGATCAGCTGTCACAAAATGCTGTTTGTCTCTTTCTTGCTATTAGTCAGCCCCCTCACACTCCTCCAGTTCCTCTTCTTCTCTCCCATAGCTGTTCCCAGCTCGATTTCTACACTACGGCTGCTCTACAGCTGTTGCAGGTAAGGTGTGATTAAGATAGACTCAAACCCTCTCTTCCAGCCTCACCACACATATAAATCATGATCCTCTATTATTTCACACACACACACAAAGTGGGGAACACTAGTTTGTGCGTGACTGGTAGGTTTTTGTGCTGCAGTGGGGGAGCTGGAGGAGGCAAACATATGCTGGAATTTCCCTCTGCCTCCTTCTAGGTCTTACTCATTTCAGTAGCTCCCCCATCCAAAACAGGGGAGGAAGGAATGTGGGTGGCTGCAATTTCAGCAGTGATCCCACTGCATTCCCACACCCCTTGCCAATATAAATTACGACCTAAGATTAAGTTAAATTAACCTGAGGCCAGAATCAGAAGGAGGAATAACTAGGCAAAGGTAAGAGAACACAAAAGGCAAGAACAAAGGATCTCTTTCTTTCTAATGAGGATTACACAGTGCAAACATGAAGGTTATTTTCAAAAAAGAAGACAGGCGTCAAAGACCCAGAACTACTCAGTTCTAACTCAAGTTGTGCCATTGACTACATAATTGCAAAGCAAATTAAAAAATCTGATTTACAAGTTTTAAAAAAAAAAAAAAAAATCTTTGAAAAGCTACAATAAACACCCCTGCTATGACGTCCTATGTCTTCTTGGAATAGCCGAGAACAAATGCTAACCTGCTACACTGTGCCATCAGTATTTACATGATGAAGAAACACCCACACGCTAAATAAAAGATGGTAAGAACAAAGTCCTAAAGACTTAGGTATTTGCAAGCAGTTGGGTTTGTATTTTTGCTGGTGGTTATTTTGTAATCAATCTAATTTTTGTGCTGACTTGAAGACCAACACATATTTGATCTTCCATTTCACAGCATTGAATTGAACTCCATTATCTGAAGGGCATCTCAGATTCCACAATTTCACTTTGGCTTATGCGACTATGAATTTTGCACCAAAGCAAGTTAACTACAGATGGATTATTTATAAGAACAAGGGAGACGGTTGTAAAGATTATGGTCTGTAGTATCCACCGTCTTGGCAATAATGACAGATTTAAGCAGCTGCTCCTAGAAAACATCAGCTCTGCCAAAAAAGCTGAAGCACCTCAATTAAGCTACAAGATGGAATCACTTTGTTGTACCAGGGATGCAGACAGGCATATTTCAATCCAAATCTGGAAATGACAGAAGCATTTAGGGAAGGAATAGTTTAAAACAAAAAAATTGAACATATAGAGCCTTATATCTTCACCTTCTTTCGGAAGTCTCACTTCTTAAGCCACAAGTGATTTGATGTGTTATGAGTTCTCAATAAAGCATGCAAAATAGCTGGAGCAGTGTCAGTTTTAATCAGCAATCCAATTAAAGGATCCAATCAAGTTCACTTTAACTGTTCAACAGTATGTTTATATCATAAATTATTTTTAACTGGAATTTAACATGCAGGTTCTCTATATTTTAATAACATATTCAACAGTGATATATAACGGGAAATAACTGTTGCAACAGCAAACTGTGCTCATGCATACATTGAGAAAAGAATATATCTAACACAAATTCAGAAGATGATGGCAAATATTTCTTCATAAAGTTTGATTCATTTATTAAATCAGAGAATGCATCTGCCTTATACAGGCATGTAAAAAGAACTATCTTTTACTTTCAAGAAGGATTCAAGAGTGGATGGTGCTGTTGATACTTTCCCTTTCCTCCCCTTCTACAGCTTCAACCTGTTCTGTTGAAATGTCGTATTATTTGTGCAAACAAGATCGTGAATTGATATTAAGAAAGAAACAAGCCAAAGTTTATTTCAAACTTCCATTTAACTCATTGCAGCCAAAGTTCATTTTCCTATGATGAAGGAGAATTAACTGCAGGCAAGTTACTATGAGTATGAGAAGAGTTGGCTGAGGAGTGTCCGGTTCTCAGGTGTTACTGGTCCACACAGGGAATATACACCAGCATAACGCAGAAACTCACACTGATGTAGTTACACCAAGAACATTTGGGACTCCCATGCATTTTAAGGCTACAATGAATAAAACACCAGTATGTTTTCAGGATGACTAGCAATACAGTTAAAGCAGCTGAAAGGAGTTACTCATAACTGAAGGATACCACTACTTGCCTGAGATACAGAAAAAAGCGTCGTACTGTAATCAACACCCTGTTTGGAGGGCACACCCCATCACTTACCTATTCTTAGTATCACAAACAATATTAAAAGACGCTTTTTAAAGATAACTTCAATGAATGCATTATGGCAAAGAAGGGAGAAGAATAATTCTTCTGTTTAACACTTACCCTCAGAAGCAGCAGGCATCTAGACTTCAAACCAGTGTTAAAGCTTTTAGACTTAGGAGTCTGAAGACGCCAGTCACTCAGGATGAAGTTTTACAATTTGGTCACGTAAATGCTTTTTTCACAACACATAAATAAATATTTTAATTATAACAGTGTACTGGAAATTCAATAGTTTCCTCAACAGTAATCATAGTACATTAGCTTTGCAGTATAAATTAAATTACTTAAAACTTCTCTATTTCAAACAACTAAAATTGCTTTTACTGAAATGTTAATTTCAGACAAACTTTGATGTTGTGCTAATATAGATAGATCTTACAGCACTTGTAGGTTCCTAATAAGCAATCTTGTTTATTTTCCATGATGAAATTCTATCTTAAACTGCTTCAAAGGTAAAAATCAGAAAGAACTGTTTCAGTTTGACTCTCCAACTGCATCAGATCATTTACATGTGTGCTACAGTTCGACGCAATTTTAAACACTATTGCCTTTTTACTATAATGTGGGAATAAATCCTTGTACTAGCTTGCCTTAGCATTGATCAGTTTAGCTAGAAATTCTTGATGTTTACGAAGTTTTAAATTGCACAGCACTAGCAACCTACTAAAACTATTTTATGCTACCAAATGAGAGTAAGTGGGCAAAGGAAAAAATGTACATGGAACATGAGGAAACGTTCAGGCCCAGGAGACACTACCATGCCATGGAATAATCTACTCAGAGAACAGCTGGAAGCCTCAAAGATCATAAAGGCACGTGCTGGCAGGAAAGGGCTTTCCCTCTGTAGTTTTTTATGGACCTATAATGTACCAGAGGTTTTTGCAGGTCACCAGAGCTGCCACAGTTTTTCCCACACAGGCTATCTCCAGATGCCTACAACCTCTCCCCGCCCATCAACCTATAGTTCAAATTGCAAAAACTCTCAGGGTACTCACTATAATACAAACATCACAAGCAATTCAAGTATTTAAGTTGTATTTCCATGCTGCTGAGACATTCAACCAAGCCAATAGACTTTTTTACCCAAAGACACTACAATGAACCTGCAAGTGGGTGCGTTCCCCCTTAGCATGCACAAGGTTAGCACCTATATATCTACTGGAAATACATGCGCACCCTACCTTACATTATGTGATGCAAAGGGAATAGCAAGGAAGGCTCTGCGAGCAACACTGGCTTCCTTGCATCTACCACATCCGTAAACATAGGATCTGCAAAAACGAGGACTAGAAGAGGAAAACAAGGTGGCCAAGGAAAAGACCTGCAGAGACTGAGACACTTTACCTTTCTTTTTTAGAAAAGCTTCTACACTGCAACAATTAGCTTTTATTCTGTTTTCAGCCAGTGCTCACCTACCTTCACATACCAAGCTGCATGTACCAGGCATTTCAGAAAGCTTGGAACACAGGAGAGCAGTCAGGGTTTTCTCAATGAAGCATGTGAAGGTTTAGAACAAGTGCATATGCTTGTTCTACCTATTTTCCACTTTTTTCTAAATGAGGGACTGACAGATGCTGCCCCCTGTGCCGGCACATGGCCTGGCTATTGTCACCAGGCCAGAAACCATTGTCATTGCTACTGATGGTGGTGGCACCCACACAAATAGAATTGAGAACATCTGTACACAGGCAGCTGCCTTGGTAATGTTCTTACCAACATATGTGTTGGTAATGTTCATACGTTACATGTTAAATACCATATGCAAAAAAAGCACAGGCTTATAAATACGACTTAGGTTGTTGTGTTCTTTGTTTACTAGAGGAAACTCTTGTTAATAATGACGGGCAGAGACTAACCAAAATGAGCATACACCAAGTACACAAAAAGAGAGATGTCAAATGTTACAAGAAGGAACAGAGCACATGTTAATTACTTCTAAAATAGATATTAACAAGGAAAAAAGACTTACCTCAAAAACACCAACACACATCTCTTACAAGCTTATTCATTTTTTCAGCTATATGTGCAAGGGATATCATGCTTTTTTCATTCACAATTTGTAAATCTAACAATATCCTCAAGAAAAATAATCCAAAAGGTACAGGCAAAGACACATAACGATAGATATTAGACAAACACCACTTGAAGTTCTAGGTCTACCCTGTAGTTAAGTATCATAGAATCATAGAATCATAGAATGGCTAGAGTTGGAAAGGACCTTAAAGATCATCTAGTTCCAACCCCCCTGCCATGGGCAGGGACACCTCTCACTAGAGCAGGTTGCTTAAAGCCCCATCCAGCCTGGCCTTGAACACTTCCAGGGATGGGGCATCCACAACTTCCCTGGGCAACCTGTTCCAGTGCCTCACCACCCTCACTGTAAAGAATTTCTTCCTTATATCTAATCTAAATCTCTTCTCTTCCAATTTAAAACCATTGCCCCTTGTCCTGTCACCACTCTTCCTGACAAAGAGTCCCTCTTCAGCTCTTCTGTAGGCTCCCTTCAGGTATTGATAGGCTGTTATAAGGTCTCCCCGGAGCCTTCTCTTCTCCAGGCTGAACAACCCCAGCTCTCTCAGTCTGTCTTCATAGGAGAGGTGCTCCATCCCTCTGATCATCCTCGTGGCCCTCCGCTGGACCCGTTCCAACAGGTCCATGTCCTTTCTGTGTTGAGGACTCCAAAGCTGGACACAGTACTCCAGGAGGGGTCTCACGAGCGCAGAGTAGAGGGGCAGAATCACCTCGCGAGACCTGCTGGCCACACTTCTCCTGATGCAGCCCAGGACACGGTTGGCTCTCTGGGCTGCCAGTGCACACTGCCTGCTCATGTTGAGCTTCTCATCCATAAGCACTCCCAAGTCCTTCTCCTCGGGGCTGCTCTCCAGCCATTCTCCACCCAACTTGTATTTGTGCCTGGGGTTGCCACGTCCCAGGTGCAGGACCCTGCACTTGGCTTGGTTGAACTTCATGCAATTTGCACGAGCCCACCTCTCCAGCCTGTCTAGGTCCCTCTGGATGGCATCCCTTCCCTCCAGCGTGTCAACTGCGCCACCGAGCTTGGTGTCATCAGCAAACTTGCTGAGGGTGCACTCTATCCCACTGTCCATGTCACCGACAAAGATGTTAAACAGTACTGGTCCCAGTACCGACCCCTGCGGAACACCACTCGTTACTGGCCGCCACCTGGACATTGAGCCATTGATTGTAACCCTTTGGATGCGGCCATCCAGCCAGTTCCCTATCCACCGAGTGGTCCATCCATCGAATCCATGAGTTTCCAATTTTGAGACCAGGATGTCGTGCGGGACAGTGTCAAATGCTTTGCATAAGTCCAGGTAAATGACGTCAGTCGCTCTGCCCTTGTCTACCAAGTCTGTGGCAGTATCGTAAAAGGCCACCAAATTTGTCAGGCACGATTTGCCCTTGGTGAAGCCATGTTGGCTGTTTCCAATCACTTCTTTATTCTCCATGTGCCTTAGCAAGGATTTCAGGAGGATCTGCTCCATGATCTTGCCAGGCACAGAGGTGAGACTGACCGGCCTGTAGTTTCCCGGGTCTTCTTTGTTTCCTTTTTTGAATATTGGAGTTATGTTCCCTTTTTTCCAGTCAGTGGGAACTTCACCAGACTGCCACGATTTCTCAAATATGATGGAGAGGGGCTTAGCAACTTCGTCCGCCAGTTCTCTCAGGACCCGTGGATGGATTTCATCAGGTCCCATGGACTTATGCACCTTCAGGTTCTTTAAGAGGTCTCGAACCTCGTCTTCTTGTACTGTGGGTGCTTCTTCATTCCCAGAGCCCCTGTTCTTGCCCTCCGTGACTTGGGCAGTGTGGTTAGGGCCCTTGCCAGTGAAGACTGAGGCAAAGAAGTCATTCAGTAGCTCAGCCTTATCCACATCCTGGGTGACCAGGTCTCCCGTTTCCTTCCGGAGGGGACCCACAGCTTCCCTCGTCTTATTTTTATCCCTGATATATCTATAGAAGTTCTTCTTGTTATTTTTCACATCCCTGGCTAGATTTAGTTCTGCCTGGGCTTTCGCTTGCCTGATCAGGTTTCTGGTGACTCGGACAGCTTCTCTGTATTCTTCCCAGTCTACCTTTCCCTGCTTCCACCCTCTATAGGCCTCCTTTTTGGTCCTGAGTTTGTCCAGCAGTTCCTTGTTCATCCACGCCGGCCTACTGGCTATTTTGCCCGATTTCTTCTTTTTTGGGATGCACCTCTCCTGAGCTTGGAGGAGGCAATCCTTAAATACCACCCAGCTTTTTTGGGCCCCTCTCCCTTCCAGTTCTTTTTCCCACGCTACCTTACCAATCAGATCTCTCAGGAGATCAAAGTCTGCTCTTTTGAAGTCCAGGGTAGCCAGCTTGCTGCGCACCCTCCTTGCTGCCTTATGAATCTTGAATTCTATCATCTCATGGTCACTGCAGCCGAGGCTACCCTTGAACTTGACATTCCCGACCAGCCCCTCCTTGTTGGTGAGGACAAGGTCCAGCACTGCTCCTTTCCTCGTTGGTTCCTCTATTATTTGCAGAAGAAAGTTGTCGTCGACACATTCTAAGAACTTCCTGGATTTCCTGTGCTCTGCTGTGTTGTCCTTCCAACAGATGTCGGGGTGGTTGAAGTCCCCCATGAGGACCAGAGCGTGTGAGCGCGATGCTGCCCCTATCTGTTTGTAGAGGGCCACATCCTCGCTGTCACTTTGATCTGGTGGCCTGTAGCAGACTCCTACTGTAACATCACCTGCCCCCGTGCTCCCTTTAATCCTGACCCATAAGCTCTCTGTTTTGTCTTCATCCATCCCCAGGTGAAGCTCCATACATTCCAGCTGGTCCTTGACATAGAGGGCAACACCCCCTCCCCTTCTGCCCAGCCTGTCCTTCCTGAAGAGCTTGTAACCTTCCATTCGAACACTCCAGTCGTAAGAGCCATCCCACCACGTCTCGGTGATGCCAATAATGTCGTAGCCCTGGAGGCGTGCGCACATCTCTAACTCCTCTTGTTTGTTCCCCATGCTGCGTGCATTTGTGTAAAGGCACTTCAGCTGGGTGCCTAAAGGGGCCGACTTATTAGCTGAGATGGCAGGTTGAAGGCTCTCTTTGAGTTTTTTTCTTTTTCTTTTCTTTGAGTTTTTTTCTGCTCAACCTACGCTTAACCCCCTCCCCCTTCGATCCTAGTTTAAAGCCCTTTCAACAAGCCCCGCCAACTCACTTGCCAGTATCTTTCTCCCCTTCTGAGACAGGTGTACTCCATCTGTTGCTATCCGACTCGGTGCCATATAAAATTCCCTGAGTTCAGAATACCCAAAATTTCGGTGATGGCACCAGTTTCTGAGCCACTTGTTTATCGCAGTTGCCTTTTTATTTCTTTCAGGATTTCCTCCTGCAACTAAGGGTATCGCTGAAAAAATTACCTGTGCCCCTGATCCCTCAACCAGTTTTCCCAGTGTCTTAAAGTCCTTTATGATTGTTTTTAATTTCCTGGATGTATTATATACATCATCACTGCCTACCTGAAAAACTACAAGGGGGTAATAGTCGGAAGGGTTGACTAGAGCAGGAACTTTGTCCAACACGTCCCTGACCCGTGCCCCAGGGAGGCAGCAGACTTCCCTGTGAAGCGGGTCAGGACGGCATATTGGTCCCTCTGCCCCCTTCAATAGAGAGTCACCCACAACGATGACCCTTCTGCTTTTCCTTCTTGAACTAGTTGTGATGCCAGGTTTGCGGCGACGTGGTCTTTCTGGCACATCCTGCCTAGTTGTACCATCCTCCTCTCCAACAGTCAATTCCTCCTGCAGGATTCCATACCGGTTCTGCAGGGGTAACTGGGGAGGTGGGAGAGGCAGGGAGGGGATTCGCCTGCTTCGCCGACTAGGGACCTGTTTCCATTCCCCCTCTTCTCTGAGATCCCCTTCTACTGTCGGGCGAGAGATGGGGAGAGGGTCCTCTGGCTTGTGTGGGGCCTCAACATGTTCTTTTATTTTCAGGGAGTGGGCCCACCAGTCAATCTCCCTCTCACATTCCCTGATACTCCTCAACCTTTCCACTTCCTCCTTCAGCTCAACCACCAGGCCGAGGAGGTCATTCACCTGTTCACATCTGACACAGGTGTCATCACCACTACCCTCCATGGCAAGGGCCAGGCCTCGGCACTCCCTGCAGCCCGAGGCCTGGACACCCACGTGTTTGCATGGGGCCTCTGTCTGGGTGCCCACAGCTTTCTTGGCAATAGCCAAGAAGGCAGGGGACTTGAAGTCTCTTAGTTCAGGCTCTGCTCAAGTATGTCATTTAAGGAGGTATACATTAAGATCACAGAAAAATTAAGGCAGAAAGGTCATCTAGCGAAACCTGTGCTGCTCCAAACAGGGCCAACTTCAATATCAGATCTGACTTCAAAGCTGGAATTGGCTGTTGTCATCAACTACTTTGCTATTGAAATCAAATTCTGCAGTATGACCTTTGGGTTCTTAGATTTTAATCCCAGCTCCTCCAGATTAATAATGCTATTTAACCTCTTGTAGCTGGCAATTTTTGCAAATGTTAGAAAACAACAATTTATCATGTTCCAAAAGTGCAGGATTGGTTGCTTTGAAAAGACCAGTGAACTGAGGCCCATTAATGTCAATAAATCATATACCTAGTAATTAAAGTGCACACCACAAATGTTGACGAAAAAAAGAACTCCATATTTAGGATGTGACAGAATTAAGGTTTCAAGTACAACCTCTCTTGCATATGCATTATGCTACAAATTCCTTAATTATATAGTCATTTTCTGCTCTCTTCCATGCAGTGGACAGAATGAACCATATTCACGCAGTGAGCAGCTTTGAAGTTGTGTTCTCTTCACTTGTATGAAATATGCTTTAGGCAGAAAACTTCTATGAACCTTACTCTGAAGGCAGCATGATCAGCATGTTCACATACTTTTAAAGCCACCCAGTACAGCAGTATCTCATCACTTCAAAAGACATGTGTGAATTGCTGTCTTCAAAACACAGGTGAGCTAAAATGTCCATTTTACAGACCTGCGGCCAAGCAAGGCAACATTGCCACCAAAGGCTTTACCTAAATTTGTTTTTCACATTCAAAAACTCAAACAACTTGTTGATGATCTTAAAAGGTCCCTTTCAACCCTAACCACTCTATGATTCTATTTTATAGATAATTCTATAGTAGAGAGGTATACACATATACACACAGAGAGTTACCCATGCACTGAAGTCAAAGGGACACATGACATGCAGTTAAGAGTGTTCAGTACTTAAGAATAGCAGATTTTAGATCTGGAAGTGAGGGCCCATAAAAACAAGCAGGTAATTAGTCATTCATCATGCAAAGGGTAGCGTACATCACTTGTCCAGAACTGTTCTGTATAGTAATGAACTTATATAATAAGGCCACATAAAGCTACTCAAGCAATTTGAAATCTGGCGTTCCCAACTGTTCTTTGGAGTGTGACTTCAGTAAATATTGCCATCAGGGAGGTTCAGAGATACACTTCCTTAGCCTTCTAGAAAAAAACAATTTAAAATGAGCCAATTTATCCATGTGTCATTATACTGTTATGAACATAAAACAGAACTGGAAATTCTAAGGCTGCCATAGAGACATCTTTCCTCTGAACAATGAACAGCTGTAGTCTAGTGGTAGATCAGTCTCATTAATCCCACAAGCTTAAGATGAAGACCACATGCCTCCAAAAGAAGAAGGTATAGATGAAGAAGTTGGGAACAATCCATCTGTGGAAGGTGGCTCCCTGTACCCTTGCCCATTCTCTGGTGGGTGAAGGCTGGCATGGACATTCCCCATGGTGCTGCAAGCAACTGGAAAGCATCTTGGTAGCCCAGGGTGCCTGGCTTGCTTCTTCCCCACACAGGAAACCCAGATGACCCCAAAACCCTTGTGCCAGTGCCTCACTTCTACCAGTCACGAGACAGGTCTGTACTGGTCTGAAGGACCATGGAGGACTGGATTGAATGACAAGAACGGGTCCAGCGGAGGGCTACGAAGATGATCAGAGGGCTGGAGCACCTCCCCTATGAAGACAGGCTGAGAGAGCTGGGGTTGGTCAGCCTGGAGAAGAGAAGGCTCTGGGGAGACCTCATAGCAGCCTTCCAATATCTGAAGGGAGCCTATAGGAGAGCTGGAGAGGGACTCTTTGTCAGGAGATGTAGTGACAGGACAAGGGGTAATGGTTTTAAATTGGAAGAGGGGAGATTTAGATTAGATATTAGGAGGAAATTCTTTTCTGTGAGGGTGGTGAGGCACTGGAACAGGTTGCCCAGGGAAGTTGTGGATGCCCCATCCCTGGAAGTGCTCAAGGCCAGGCTGGAATGGTGCTTTGAGCAACCTGGTCTAGTGGAGGTGTCCCTGCCCATGGCAGGGGCGTTGGAACTAGGTGATCTTTAAGGTTCCTTCCAACTCTAACCATTCTATGATTCTATGATTCTACGGTAACTTCTTCTATCACAGCTGCCACTCTGCAGCCAGGCCCACTCCACCATGTGCCGCTTCACCTCCCAGACTGGGTGCCATGCCCAGCTAGCCCCCAAAACCTCTTGTTCATCTTCCTACTTCCTACATCTTCCTTGACTCAGCCTCTTGGCCATTTCCTTGTCTCCCAAGCTTTTCACCTCTATCTCATATTCTTGTCTTCAACTGAAGTGGCCAGTCTCAACTAGCTCCTTGTCTTCTGTTGAGCAGCCCCTATCACCACTTTTCACCCCTACTTTCAGCCTCCCCCCTCAATACACTCACTTTTTTGGACCCAATTCTCTCCATCCTTCCCAAGTCAAGACAAAGTTACCTCAACACTTCCCAGATGCAAGAGGAGTCCTGATGGCAGGGGACTTGAAGTCTCTTAGTTCAGGCTCTGCTCAAATTTATACCCAGTGAACAGCAGCCCCGTGTAACAACTGCAGGAACGGTTCGCCTTGGTTGTAAACCAAAGCTGTAGCGAACTATGCATGCACGTACGTATGTATGTGGCAAACTATGAGAATTTGAGCTAAGGTCACAACGAATTCATCAGCAATGCTTCAAAAGGCTTATAACCTTGCCAAATTTGAAAACAAAATGTATTCGCTCAAAATGACAATCGCATCGGTGCTTCCAGCTAACCACAGAGTAAGTTTTATATACAAATGTAAAATTACAGATTGTGCATGCCACATTAAGCCTCTTTGAATGCCTCCCCCCATTATACAAATCATCTTCTCCCTCAAATCCAGGTCTTCTACATACCCACTTTATTTCACATGACTTTGCTTATAAACAGAACTGATATTTTTTTCAGAGGACAATTATTTCACCCCTTAAAATAAACAAAAGATAAATTTCAAACTGAGGGATGGATGCACACGGCTTTAAGAAAAACTTTTCATGTTCGTTAACATTTATCAAGTATTTGACGGTACTAATCCACAGTGCTCCTACTTCAACAGTTACGCTCTTCTATCTCTCTTCTTTTTGATGATCACCATCTCATTAACCAGCTACAGGGATATGTTTCTAAAAGATGAATGCATCTCCCACAAACATCCCATATTAATGATTTATGACTGTCACTCTTCAACAAGCCTGCTTGCCATGTCTAAAATTTAAAATTTATTTTCTTCTCCACCCTATCAGTGGTCTATTTGTTATTCCATATGTTTGAAAAAAAGCTGTCCTACACTCCACAGTTATTTCTTGATTGCTCGTATACCTTGCACTTCTACCACATCACCGGTCAATTGATACTCTCTTTATCCAGTCACCTGCTGTCATACCACCCATCCAAAGAAAATTATCAGGCCCCACAACAACATGCCTCACAAGCTTTCCCAACCTCCCCCTCACAATTTATTTTTTTCCTTCTTTTGATGATCGCTTTCATAACTCCAGCTTTCATGTTAGTTCATACAGAACATTAGCACTTCTCAGCTACCCCACTAACAAGCATTAAGAGCCCAGCTTTCCTACGCTAGCTTAAAAGAGAGTAGCTACCAGCCACCCTGAAGAAAGCTGCAGTATCACAATCACTACGTGAGAATAATTTCAAAAGCAGGAACAAAGCAAGATGTAGGTTCAACCAAAAAAAAATAATCAAAGACTTCAAGTTATACCAGTGTTATAGAATGAGGTAATCTTCAGGAGATTAATCTCCAAAATATAATTCAGAATGATTCCGATACCTTCAAAAGCATTTAAGAAATAATTTTTAAAGAAAAAAATTAAAAAGAGAGAGAGAACATTAAACATGGACTTATGGAAATCAGTCAGGACACAACACAGCAGACCCGTCCTCCTAAAGGCCACATCTCTCAATGGCAGTATTTCTGCATGCCTGCCACTCAGTTATGGACAACAGTACTGCACCTCTGCAATGTCTTCCATTTATCCTGAAGTGTCAAAGAAAGTATCTGTAGAACTTTATTCTCAGTCTACTCGGGGGATCCTTTTATTTGTCTGATTTCCTTCATTCATTCATGAGCTGCAACATGATTGACATCTTTTCCATCAGAATTGTACGGCAGTATGACAAGCTAATTATTACATAAAAGATGATACACAATACCTCTTCTGGTCAAGCTACAATCCCCTATTTGGATGTCATTTTTAAAACTACAAGCTTTAATAATTTGTGCATCATTCTAGTCCAGACACTATGCTCTTCAGTTTCAGAGGTTTCCTGAAAATTAAGATTTTGCTGCTTCTGTGTGTAGTTTTTGGAGAATGCAACCATTACTGATAATAAAGACTGCTAACCCTTATTCTGCAGCAGATGAACCTATTTCTTTTACTTTTGTCAAGGCTCTCCAAAAGCAAAAGTGACAAAAGGATCTGCCTTCTTAAACCAAGTTTTATAGTTTTGTTTCACAGTTTAAGCTGGATGGAAATAGTTATCTTTTGCCCCACAGCTAACTTTCTATGCCACAGATCAATTTCTTGCCAAAAAATGCATTCATATCTGATAACAACAACAAAACAGGGGAGGAGGCACATGAGAGCAAGCAAATGCATTCATAAGTTCAGAATGCAGTTGGAGGCAGGAGACAATTAAAGAAGGAAATTCAAAGTATAAGGCATTTCCTGAGTATTAATGAACGGGTTGGTAGTGTTTGATAGGGGCAGGATGGGTTCTGCAATCAGCACAATTCATTAATCCCCCAGGCAACACAAACTGGGATTCTCCTTTTTTTTTTTTTTCCCTTTTTGCTGCTCTCATTATTTTCTTTAACATTTAATTAAAGTTTCCATTTACTCTGACACCATTGTTCCTTCAGAGCCCAACACTGTCTGTATGTCTGCACAGTGCTACTATGGTAAGTGACACCTATAAAATTATGGAATTAATACCTGTTGCAAAAAGCCAGATAACTTTTCAAGTTTAAGAAAGTTCTCCTAATCTCCTAACCCTTCCAATATCTGAAGGGAGCCTACAGGAGAGCCGGAGAGGGACTCTTTGTCAGGAAGTGTAGTGACAGGACGAGGGGTAACGGTTTTAAATTGGAAGAGGAGAGATTTAGATTAGATACCAGAAAGAAATTCTTTACTGTGAGGGTGGTGAGACACTGGAATAGGTTGCCTGGAGAAGCTGTGGATGCCCCATCCCTGGAGGTGATCAAGGCCAGGCTGGAGGGGACTTTGAGCAACCTGCTCTAGTGGGAGGTGTCCCTGCCCATGGCAGGGGGGTTGGAACTGGATGATCTTTAAGGTCCCTTCCAACTCTAACCATTCTATGATTCTATAATCTTCTGAAGACTAAAAACATCCTCTGTCTTAGAAACAGAAAGGGCTCAGAGATGTGATACTTTCCCCTAATTTACAAGCTGCTTGATGGCCTCCATTACCCTAGTGGTAGCAGATAAAGAGAGAATCGGGTGTTGGAAAGAACAAATGGTTTTCAAGCTGCCTTTCAGCTCCTCAGGAAGCCACATACAAACATGCATTACTTAACACGTCCTAAACCAGCAACCACCCTCTCCATCATCATAACTCCATACTAACCTGTGACTGGGGCATCTATGTCCAGCAAATTTTTTTCCTGGCGGAGAATTGAAGCTCCCTCTGTTATTATTCTCAAAGCAACGCTCTCTTCCAGTCTCCCTTCTTTCATAAGGTGTGCCTTTAAGATATCCACACGGGGTTTTCCATCATTATCAAACACTTCCTTCGCTGTGAGACGGTGACTTGGAGGAAATGGGACAGCTGAGTGGAAAAAAACCAAAAATATCTGGTCATTTTTTACAGTAAAGCTTCTCTTGCTGATGATGACACATTTCAAAAGACATCTCTGCTGCAAAACAGTGTTATCATGAGTTTTCTACTGCTCCTTATTATTTGTGGTTGAAAATGTACATAGATTATCAAAGATACCATTAAAGCGCGTGTATTCTGCAGGCAACGCTATTCAGGCATGGAAGAACAACTAATTCATGCTTATGAAAAATGAGAGGAAGATTTAGGCCATATTTACAGGTAGATACATTCAAACAAGCCCCCCCAAAGGCATGGGAATATCAAGGAAAGAAGGGAATGGAGCTTAAACTGCTTTGGTAGCACTAGAAAACATTGATATAATGCTCTCCTCCATTAAGAGCGTAAAATGCACAAACAAGTGCAATATTTAATTTCTGTGCATGGACAAGCATACATACGCTCCAATTAAAATGGTAAAATCCAAGACAGACCTCGCTCTAACGACTCGGATTAGGGGGATGGAAGATGTCTTCCCCGCATAAGTGATAGTTAGCTACACAAGATACATTCGAAGCCCATCAGAGCGTGCCTGAGTGCCAAAACAGACCACTACAGCCAAGGCAGGGCAGAGGATGTACCAGACTGCCGTTGGAAATAAATTAATAAATAGGCGGGTTGCCCTAGCAACGTGGCGGCGACTAGCGAGCCGCGTCCTGCCCTCACGTAAGGTCTGAGGCAAACCTTCAGACGCTCCCGCTCCTGCTCTCCTGGAGCCAGCTGGAGCGAGAAGGCTCGGAGGTGACGCTGTCAGCTGCCAGCATGAGGCTGGAGCATTATCCCAGCTTAACCCCCTTTTCCCTCGCGGTTCAATCGGAGCGGCATAAGGCACCGCCCTGCCTCGTCAGCCCCAGGGGTAATTAACGATACCGATCCCTGCCACGGCTGCGGGAGGGTCGGGTTATTGGGGAGCTCCGAGCGGGGAGAGGAGGTGGCCGCAGGGCTGGTCTCGGCTGGCTGCATCCACAGTGCGACCCCGTCCCTGCCAAAGGGCCCCGTCTCCCACAGAGCATCTTACTGGCAGCTCTGCTACACCAGGAGATGCGAAACCCTAACGAGGTGGATCAGCGGGACCCGCTAGCTTCAACCTTCTTCTCATTTCACCATCAGTGTACTTCAGAAACAGCCCACAAATCACACACACCATTTTAAGCCCAAGCCAAGAACTCTTCACTTGCACTACCAGAAGCACCAGAGCAGATAATAAACAATTTCACTTTGTGCCGTTATTTTCCACAGATATTTTAACTGCAAACATCTTCAGAAAATGCTCTCTTTTTTTTTTTTTTTCCTCAGTTTTTTTTTTTCCTCTTTGCTACCCTAGCTCCAGTAGTCCATTCACTGAAATACCCCAGTGTGGACTAATGAATGTGCATCTTCGCAATGTACTGCAGCCCGAGTGCTCTCGGACAAAAGGGGGAGAAGGTGAAAGTTTCACCAAATTTCACTGAATTTTCACTGAATTTTTTAGAGTTAGAAGGGACCATAAAGATCATCTGGTCCAACTCCCCTGCCGAAGCAGGATTGCCCAGAGCATGTCAGAGCATGTTACTCAGGACTGCATCCAGGTGGGTCCTGAAAATCTCCAGACTCCACAACCTCCCTGGGCAGCCTGTTCCAGGGCTCTGTCACCCTCACCGGAAAGAAGTTTCTTCTCATATTTGAGTGGAACCTCCTATGTTCCAGCTTGTGCCCGTTGCCCCTCGTCCTCTCGCTGGCAACCACTGAAAAGAGTCTGGCTCCCTCCTCCTTCAACCCACCCTTCAGATACTTATAAGCATTGATAAGGTCTCCCCTCAGCCTTCTCTTCTCCAGGCTAAAGAGTCCCAGCTCTCTCAGCCTTTCTTCATAAGGGAGATGCTCCAATCCTTGAATCATCCTTGACAAAGGATGATTTAAAACCATAAACTTGAAAGTTTATGACATCCTTGACACCACTGGGATTCTCCTGAAGCAATGACACCTACAGCCAACAACGAAGTTAAAACACAGCTCTCGGCTCTGGCAAGCCCTGCCACAGACCCACGATGACCTTCTCACTCAATGAACAAGAACTCCTGGACTGCTTTAAATTAGTTTGTTTTGAATGGTACTTCTATGATAGGCTGTTAAAGACCAAAACCCAACCTCGCCCCGCTTTTCACAGCTACTGCAGTTAAGCTTGTCCCATGACACTCACAAAAATGAGGTTATATGCTTTGCCAGTCTTTCACATATATCTGCAGCAGACCCTCAGAAGCAAGACAGCTATACACATGAGCTATAAAGAATTCATTATGCAACACAGAAAAAGAATAATCATTGCAAGAAAAAGGAAGGGGAATGAGAACTCAGCAGTTCTACAAGCTTCCATCCTCCTCCTGCAAAAAAACCACCAAACCCAAAACCCCAGAAGGCTGGCTAGTCCTAACAATCCTGCGTTTCCTGCATGGAGGAAAGAGGAGAGGGAAAAGTAGTTAATTATCTACGATCAGTTTGGCTGGAAGAAGCACGTATCATTAGCTTGCATTCCTTTGCAAGACAACCACCTCTGTTCTTCCCCAAAGGTATCATGGTGCAAAACCCTACGCAGCAAACTATTACTTTGAGGTAACTAGCATATGTGCATGTACGCTGAAAGGAGATTTCTACATTTATAAAGATAGAACAAAACAGACAAGGAAGCAAGCAAACAAAAGCTATGAAATGTTACCTACTGATTAAGAGAAAAATACAGCGTACACTGCAGCACTGCAAAATCTCTGCAGGCAAATTTCTAACTAACATGTACCAGTGGCTAATTAAAGAAAAAATGATACTGTTCCAATAGCAGATGATTAATGATTAATTAGCAAAAACATGAGCGACTGAATAGAACACAAATTACATCTTCCATTATGAGAATATTAATTTTGTGTGTACACATACACAGAGCTTCCACAGAAGAACAATGTAAGAAATGGTCATGTTCACGTGGAAGTCAAACACCGTCCTTTACTGGCATCACCCACAAATACCTGGATCAACCTAAATCCGATCAACCTAAATCCTTTTATAAATATAGCAAACATCTAATTTCTATTGCTTTATATAAATAACACCGTTACCATCTGCATACACAGGTATCCATCAGGTTCTCCGTACTTGCTTTCTTTTTCCACTTTAAACCTATGCTATTAGCACTTGCAACAAATAACTCTGTTTCTCCCAGTGGTTTGGCTTCTATCAGAAATTAAGCCAAGAGCCTCATCAGGGAGCAACCATGCACACAGCACACACAAGGTGGAAGAGCACGGGGCCAGGAGATGAGCCCACCAGGGAGAGGCAGGAGGAGGCAGGAGCATTGGGTTGAATGGCCAGCACCCACCTCCTCGCCACGGCACAGGCTCAGGGAACACTTCCGTAAAAAGAGCTGGGAACCTGTATTAAGCAAAGGCCATAAAAAAAAGGGACCGGCAATAAAACTTGCATATACCTAGCACGTGTGTTTTCAGGGAGTTTAGTGACAAATCCCCCTCTACTCTGCACTGGTGAGGCCACAACTGGAATACTGTGTCCAGTTCTGGGCTCCCCAGTTCAAGAGAGACGGAACTACAGGAGAGAGTCCAGCGTCGGGCAACTAAGATGATTAAAGGATTGGAACATCTCCCTTATGAGGAAAGGCTCAAAGAGCTGGGGCTCTTTAGCCTGGAGAAGAGAAGGCTGAGGGGAGACCTTATCTGTGTTTACAAGTACCTAAAGGGTGGTCTGAGGGAGGATGGAGCCAGACTCTTTTCAGTGGTTGCCAGTGACAGGACGAGGGGCAACGGGCACAAGCTGGAACATAGGAAGTTCCATTCAAATATGAGGAGAAACTTCTTTCCGGTGAGGGCGCCAGAGCCCTGGAACAGGCTGCCCAGGGAGGTCGTGGAGTCCCCTTCTTTGGAGATTTTCAAGACCCACCTGGATGCAGTCCTGAGTGATGTGCTCTGGGCAACCCTGCTTCAGCAGGGGAGTTGGACTAGATGATCTCTAGAGGTCCCTTCCAACTCTGACAATTCCATGATTCCGTGATACAAGACCACCACACAAGAAAGTCATGCATGTTTATCCATACTCTGTAGAACTTAAAACCTGGACTGGTCTCCACCTCTGTTTGCACTTATTGCTTTGTACTGGCATTAAAACAAACACAAACAAAAGAAAACCCCCAAAACCAACCAAACAAACCAAAAAACATTCCAATCAAACAAACAAAAAAACACAACCAGAACCTAGCTATTCACCACGTGAAATACCACCCTGGTGGTTTGGTAATAAAACATGGACCACAAAAAAAAAAGCAAAAAACAAAGTTTTTAACCCTCTACCTCAGCCTGTCAGAAGCATCCTCCTGAGATCTGAAAACACAAGAAAATACTCTTTAACCACTTACTGTTGCGTTTTTTTTTTCTTGTGCTATCAGGTCTCTTGAGCATGTTCCAGCAAATGGAGAAAAAGACCAACCTGCGATTTCACTATTCTTGCAGGCTCCTGCAAAACCCATCTTGCCAATAACACAGCCCCTGCAAAGGTCAGACACATCGTTACTGTTTCTCTCGAATATTAAGCAGTCTCTCTAGAACAAGTAAATAAACCATAAAGAGCTGTGCTTAATTAGAGTGGACCATGTGTGCACACATAAATAAAATACAAGCATGCCACAAAGCAAGCATTATTTTGTTTATATATTATTCATTTAAAAATGAAGTTGTACACTAAATTAATACTCTCAGAGGAGGCTGCCCATAAGAAAAACTATCTTTCATCAATATTCAAGTTTTCTGCAAATTATTTCCCTCTGTAATGGTCATCCTGTAATTTCATATAACTTATGCTGTATGTCTATATGTAACTATGTTTATAGCACACTGTACTTTCATGAAAAATAAATGCTTTCCTCTCCATTTGTAGGGAAAACACACCAATAGCTATCATCATCTCAACAACCCAATGCACTGCATTTGTCTGATGGCAATTTGCAATTCTGCATTTTGAGAAACATCTGCACTACAACAGTGGCTACAGCACAAGGTATTAAACAGGTCAACACTTAAGTCTACACATGCAAAAAAAAAAAAGTCACTCTGCAACTTGATTTTTTACGTCTGTTAATTCATAATTTTCAGACTGAGGATACATAATATTTTTCCGATCTCAGAAACGACAATAAAAGTGTATTTCTGAAAGCCAGGAACATTTTAAATACCCAAACTAACGCTTTATTGCAGGCTGATTTTGAAAATCTACCCACTTTGAAAATCTACCCACATTTTACCATGTGATTCAACACATGGCATATTCTTGGGCACTCCTGCTGAACAGTAACAATGTCCATACCGGAGTATTTACTATTTGTAATCAGAGTTCTGCATTTCTGTACCATGCCGTGTCTGACCAAATGTACGGTCCAGTATATAAAGAAGCAGCCAAATATCAACTTTTTGACCTAACAGTAATAGTTTAACACTACATAATTCTGAGCACGTTCCTGCCCAGTTGCCTACAAATTTCGGGCTCACAGGCTTACTCTGAAACCAAAGGGATGGAACGACTAAATTTTTTTTCCAAGAACATGACTTTCTTCAGGTGACAAGACAGGAACAAGAGGATGAGTCACCACCACCCCCAGCTGCTAAAGGGAAGGGAGCGGAACCTCCCAGGCAGCGCCGGGCTCACCAAAGCGGTAGGAAAGGGAAAGGGGCACTGCCAAAACTGCTCAGCCACGCAGGACATCCATCCCCCCTCCAAGAGTCTTCCTCCAGAGGCGCGTGGACGATGCTTTCATCTCCCTGCACAAGTTATCTGGCAACAGATTCACTATTCAAACATGTTGGATTACCAGGACTTTTTTTTAAACCTACACCTTGTTTTCTTTGCAGATATTTTTTAGGAGTAGTATACAGAAGGTGCCAGAAGACAAAATTTCTTTCTGGTATTACAAAATTGTACTATAGCATTCAGAAGGTGTGCAATTCCTAACTACTTTTTTGTCCACTTGAATTTTAGACAGGAAATTATGTCTCTTCCTGGAAAAAAAAAAAATCCATTTATATGACAGTGTAAGACTCAAACCAAATTTTTCTCAGCGCAACTCATATTCTTTTATTTCCTAACAAAAAATATCAGGTTTCATTTTGCAATAGCTCCTTTCATTAAGGGTAAACACAGGCAATAAAGCCTGCCTGGTAGCTATTCCTAATTCAGAAACATCACTGGAATTGGCAACCCCTTTCTAAAAGATCAAATTTCCATGTGCCATTTTAAGACAAATTTATTTGAGAACTACTTTTTTTTTATTAAATCTGCTCACCGGATTTTCACTAAACAATTTGACAAAACTTAATAATTGCCAATATGGTGAAAGTATCGGAAATAAAATCTACAAAACAAAATAATACAAACCTATGAGGATTCCTACAGAAATTTATCATTATTTTTTCCCCACGGCCAAGAAGTTCTTGCAGTGTAATCATTAATGCTCAATTCAGCTGTATTTGTTTAAAGATGTAATTAAATTAACGTCACTCAAGAACAAGGTACGTTGCTTCACGGAAAGCTGAGGGTTACACTGGGTGAGCTACTCAATACTGCATGAAGAAACAGCCCATCAAAAAGAAGGTGCTGTTGCATTAAATCACCTTAGAGTAACAGCAACTGTAAACCAATTCTGGAACAGACAAGAGGGTCTTTACTCAACAAAGACTACATATACCAAATTTAGAGAGAAAACAGAAAGAAACCAGTTCCTTTGACAGATGTCTCAGCTGGCAGCATGGAAAACAAGCCATTTAAGAAGAGGCAATAACACCTGTGACCCAGAAATTACCATTATCGATAGACTTAGAAGTCAGATGGGGTAAAAATGATCAGTATTTACCCCAAGATCCTCTTCATGCATCATGTAGGGGGAGAGCATCCTTCTCAAAGAACAGCTGAAGGCAACAAACCCACCACAACAGAGCTGCTTAATTGCTGTTCTAGTCGTTAACCAGTTCTAGTCCTTGGTTATCCAGTTCTGGTCATCACCAGAAGGTACTACAGGTTGGCAAGGAAACTGCTTCACCGAAGACTGAGATAAGCCTCGCTAGCATCATTTCTGATGTATGAAGGCTCAAAATAAAAATGAAAAAAAAAAAAAAAAAAAAAAAAGAAAACAACAAACACTCTTCATCAAATATCCCAGCCCTGATGACTGTTTTTAATATCTTCTGACATTTCAATCATAACCAGAGAACACAACAGAACTGCCTCAGAGAAGCTCGCCTAACTTTGGATAGAGGCTATGCTTGGAGGTCTTTTTTTGCAAAAAGGGAGGGCTATGTCAATTATGTAGCGTCCCCAACAAATGCCCAAGTTGTTTCCAGAGGCTAAGGCACTTGATGTGGCCTCCGCATCAGTACGCTTCACCCCTTTCACTCCTCAGGTGAAACTCCCCACCTAAGCCAACCCATTCAAGCACATCGCAAGCAGCCCTCGGGTAGCACTACTCCGTGATTCCTACGGGAAGCAAATTCTTCACGCAAAACGCTTTTGCAGGATTTGAGCCTCAAACTTTCAAAGGGAAGGTTTAGGTCTCACCCCCCTGTAGCACCCTGCTGCTCTACACACGGGAGGATGCAGTTGACCAGCTGGGAAGCAGGGACTGCACGTTGTGCCAGGAGCTACTTCCTTACCTCTCAATGACATGGATATGTTTTTGACAGGGTAATCTTGTCTCGGCTACTTCCGTCACTTCAATGAGCACACAGGGACCTTTTTGCAGACAGATGAGTGGCACAGCAGGGAGGAAGGGCACCAAAAGTCACCATTAACTTGGAACCACAGAACTGGGCTGAAATTCTGACATTTCTTGTTGGTTTACCCAGCTGAGGTAAGAAAGTATCTTCAGTGTCCTCAAATCTAAATTCCTAACAGCGTCTTTCCACCGAAGTTACCCATTCTCAGAGATATCAGGCAAAGAGGACTAAAAGTCACAGTGCTGCCCCTTCCCACCACTTCAGGAATTGGTATGGTCTTTTCTTTACATTACTGACCTTCTCCAGAATATACAATACCTAACAAAAAGAAAAGTATAAGGCAACACTTTTCTTCAACTCTTTAAAAGAACGTAATCAATCTCCTCATAAATTCAGGTTAAACTATACTTGAGAAAAACAACCCTACGTAACTATGCCACCTTAAGTCACCACACAAAAAAGAAAAATCCATTTAAAAAAAAAAGAAAAAAAAAAGGCAAAACAAAACCCAAAAAACAACACCCACCAATATAGCATTTGATGTTCTTTACATTCACCACAGGAAACCTTAATAACCCTAAAGAAGAATTCACATAACGCAATTCTTCAAAAGGGTTAGAGCGGCGACACACTATTCTTACTTTGGGCTCAAATGAAAAGTAGTAAAACTCACAAAGGCCTGGATAAGCACACGAGGTTCCCTTGGTTACTTGATTTTCATCTGGTGAACTGACTGACACAAACCCATCCCAAGTCCCGTGAACACTTTCATAGTAAGTTAAAGCATCGGTATCAGTAACACATAAATCTGAATAACCATAAGCAGCCACATCTAGATCTAACCTCCAATCATTACCAGTCAGCAATAAAAATGTTTTTCAGTTTCTCAAAAAAATCTGAAAACAATCATGATGAAAATTTTTTGCAGAAAAATGTTTACAGGCAACAGGCTCATCAGAAAGCACATCCCGAGAACCCAGGAAGAGGTACAGGTTGGAAAGGGAAGGGGGTACACTTTTAAGAAGAGATGACTGAAAGAAAAGCTTCATAATTCAAAGAAACAGGTCTGTTTGAAATATACAGTCATAGGGTATGTGGTTATTTACTAACAGCAATGCCAGAGAGTCTTTCGGCCAACTGCTGGAATAAGCAAACAAATCCTACCCATCTTACAGAGCACAAAGCAACACGCGCCACTATAAAATATTACAAAAATATAACCTTTCCCTGTGTTTAAGATCACACGCAAATATCTTTGACATTTATTATCCCCTCGTGTCCACAGTTTATGGATAAAAAACAACTACAAAAATCAAATAGAGAGGAAAAATTCAGTTTAGCAGGAAATATTCCCAGTTAGGACCAACACATACAGTTAAAACTGGAAAATGTGATCGTAGCTTCCTGGCCTCATCAGCAAAGTTTGTTTTTCTACTTTGTGTGTTACACCCAAGTTTTTCCACAGGCCTCCAACTGCATACTGTTGAGCTTTGTTTTTATTAGCTTTTGGAACAGAGAACAATAATTATCCAGAGTTTAAATTCCTTTATAGGAACAATTCATTTGGAGAAAACGAAGTCAGGGAAAAAAAACCTGTAACAATGGAAAATACCAAAGGCCTTCCAAGACTTAGATAAGCAATCAGGCGCACTCCTCCATCCCCCAAAATACTTGAGTGATGGACGATTTCTTTTCTATGGTAAGACTTCACTATTGTTCCTAATTGGAAACAACTTGGAAGTGATGGCAGGTGAAATTATTTCGATCTATTGGGAAAAAATAATTGATTCTAGAATGAGAATAGCCTTCAGGTGTCAATACAGATTCATGGCACCATTTTCTTCTGACCTTCCAGTTCAATCTACTTCAGTCAACTGACACTACCAAATTTCAGTCTCTTCCCTGGCAACACAGCTAAAAGCAGCACTGCAGACCATTCATCACCTAGAAACCGAGGTCTTAATTAAGACCCTCTCACACCTTTTGAGCATAACTTGATCATTATAAAGTTTGGTCAGAAACCAGCTTAGCTTTGATGTCTACCTCAAAGTCTCCAGTGATATGCGAAAGGGAAAAAAAGCAAACATCCTTCCCCTTCCAAAGCTTCTCCATCAGGACAACACGCAAAGACAATGAAGATTCAGTATCTGAAAGTTGACTACTGAGCACGGTCTGGCATTAGTCACAGAGATTAGTTAAATACAGTCCTAGAAGAAGAAATGAGGAAGTGCAGGCAAAGCAACCTTTATTTGCAGATATTCCATTTTCTAACACTGCTTAAATGTTACAATGCAGAAGTTGCTCTGTTTAAATCCCATCCTACAGGAGTTGCTTCCTGGAATGAGACAGACCAGCTCACCTCTTGCTGCTACAAGAAAGTCCAGAAGCTATTCACCACGGAGAGGAAATGGAAATTCCTGCTACCGTTACAAAGTAATCATTTTAAAAAAAATATATACATAAAAGCTTATATTTGAAATTTAGGATGTTTTGGCATCTAGCGATCAATTCCTTGCCCAAAAAGCCTGCAGCCTCCAGGGCAAAGACAAGGGAGTATGGACAGTAAATAGAGCTCGGTACTTTACTGCCTGCATCTTCAAGGCTCTAAGCTGCTACTAAGAACTTGCAAGTAGCATCTTTGAACTGTGTAAGTTTGTTTATTTAAAAATTAAAACTAAACCAAACCAAAACAAAAAACCAAAACAAAACAAAAAACCCCACCACCCAACCTTGGGGAAAAA
Organism: Numenius arquata; assembly: GCF_964106895.1. Lineage (NCBI taxonomy): Eukaryota > Metazoa > Chordata > Aves > Charadriiformes > Scolopacidae > Numenius > Numenius arquata. The sequence goes on along the minus strand of NC_133580.1, from coordinate 31,686,078 downwards.
AAAACAAACAAAAACCCCAAACACCTTACCTAAGCCAAGAAGTATCAGGATGTGAAGAACATTTAAAACGTTAATGTCTGAACTATTCCATGTGAACTAAACCAAAAAACCACGCTGATCTGTAAATGTTAACGTGGTTTATTATTTAGCACATCATGAGACATGCAGTAAGTAGCAGATCTACACCAACGCTTCACAAATCCATCCGACAAGGCCAAAGCTGTATAAATTAGAGTAAAGCCTTACAAATGTAAATATGTGCATGGACTAAGTACAGCAGGAGACAAATTCACTTTAAAAAGTGGTTGGAAAAAGCAATTGATGAGTGGTTTTTAGTTTTTTGCTTTTTTATTTTATTTTAATCTTGAATGGCTTCGCTTGCTTTAGTAGCATTTTTGCCTTTGACAGAAGTTTTAAATCAACATACTTTTGCACAAGTGAGTCTATACTGCCTAATACTGGTTTGTGCTGTATGAGGAACTGGCCAAGATCTACAAATAATAATGCTGGGGAAAAAAAAAAATCATTTCAGAATTATACTAAAACTGAATTCTGCTTGTTCAGCCACAATAGACAGGAATCACAGGGTAAAGCATAAAATAAAATGCACTTGATACTAATATTAAAAAAAACTAATTTGTGCCAGGTTACACCTCTTACTGATTCAATAACATCCCTTTTTTGTTTGGGGGTTAGGCCATATACCTGGAAAAATAGTAACATAAGAAGGTATCAGTCATTTTTTATATTTTATTTCCTCTGCAGTTTAATAGCTAGAAGCTAACAGTCTTCACAGCATGGCTTGGCTTTGTCTAGATTAGGATTTAGGGACGTACACATCATGTTACACAGAATCATATTTAAAAAATAAACCACAACAAAAAACCCCTAAAGCATAGTCTTTACAGTAAATACCCAGATGAAGTTTAAATGAGTGGCTTCTCCTGGAACTGAACGTTAATCGACTCAGCACGTGTTCAGCACAATTTGTTTCGTCTTGCCTGCCTGATATCGGAGATATTCCTTGCCAGTTCAAACTAAGGCCCCAGGTTCAAACCAGAACCTTGAACAGGGAAATTCAGTCCCCCGTTTTGAGGCAGGGTGGGAGCAGAAGGCACAGGGTGCGTAAGCCCTCCATGGGCCCCGTAAGCGACGGTGCCTCTTGCTCGGGATGAAAAAAAAACTGAAACTCTTCCAGTACGTTGTATGAACCGGTTCCCAGCGACAACTTGTTCTTCTTCCAACATGCTCAAAGAACTAATTTTCTTGTGATGTTATTACAGTTCGCATAGATCAGCGCTAAAGATTATGGACCACATTCATCACCGCGCTATGCCGCTGTAATTCCATTAAACAAGTGTTCTTTGTGTTCCAGCATTAACGGATCATACTGTGAGCTTTCAAACAGGGTTCAGCCTGCTCTGGATGTCTAAATAAAACTTACCAAACCACCAAACCGAGTGACACTGGCATTAATCTGAAGTAACGTGGCTGTGAATCAGCCTTGGTATTTTTTCATTGGGTTTTCATGGCTTGCTTCTGCCGGCACTTACACCACAGAGCATCCACATGGAAATTCTGCCTTGGACTCAGCTCCCAAGCAGCGCTTCTCCACATCCACATTTATTTCCATCAACTAATCTGGACTGCTGTAGAAAGTTCTTTTTTATTTTAAAAATAACATGCAGGATTGTAAAAAAATAAAAAAAAAAAAATTAAAAAGGCAAGGTTTTGTTGATCAGACCATTGTGTACTTTAATGGGCTTTTTTTTTTTTTTTAATTGTTGTTCTGGGTTTTATCTGGGTATACGTGGCAGCAATAGAGTTTCAAAGCCCTCTAGTTCTGTATTTAAAAGGATATTTAATCCAAATCCTCCTTTTATTTATTAAAGATGCTTTTATATTTTTTGTAACCCGTATCTTCCCTCAAATCTCAACTGCTGCATAATAAACATGTTGGATAAAAATAAATCTGTCTAAACTTACCATTTTGCTGATACTCTCTGAAACATCCTGTTCTTAAGCAGAACATTGGAGTTTTAAAAAGCAGATTTATGAGGCAGTGAGAGAATTGGAGACCTGTGCTTTATTCCCAGGTCTGTCACGTGCAAGCAACTTAATCTTCACTTGCTGATGATGACACCCACAGAGAGACCTCAGCACTTGGGTACTCGGTTCTGACATCCACTGGTGTGTGCTGGGCACGGCGGCTCTGTGAAGGATGCCTGCATGGAAGCCAGCACGGCACAACAGGACTTCCAGCACCCTTTCCAAAAAAGCCAGTGAATGAGGACAGCTACCAGAGAGAAACCAGAAAGGAAGACTCTTTTATCTGCTAATGGCGAGGTGGAGGGAGGCCCTTTCGGTCACACCTCAGGTCTCAGATCCCTTAGTGCAGAACAGGTCACTTATTTCAAACCCAGATTAAAAAAGATTTCAATCAGCCGGAGCTCACTTCACTCCATTGGAATGCTGTGGCTAAGAGATCTTACCTCAATACCATCTCCTCTTGGTGAATGTCTCAGCTATAGACCCATCCAAGCTGAGGTTTGGAGGTCCTCTCCCCCACCCTGACCCAAACCCAAAATACCTTCCAAAGATGGCTCAAGAGCCCTGGATCAGACGGGAGGAGAAGAAATGAGATGCTGCAACCCAGGCAGAAGCAGGCACAGGCAGCAGGGAAACTAAACTCATGTCTTCTGCTCCGAAGACCACTTCCACATTCGACATTCAGTGGTTGCTGGGCATAAAAAAAATGGCCTCATCTGTTCTAGGGTCAGGAATGTTGATGGCAGCATTCCTCAGTTGCATGAGCAACTTTTCTCTAGTCCTAAGGAGTCTGCAATTTTTTTTATGCTACACAGTTAAGTTTTCAAGAGAAGCTGAGGAAATTGTCTTTTCCTCCAGGAAGAATTAAGAGTGTTAGTGCACCTGCCCAGAAGGTGAGAAATTTTACTCCTCCTTGAACAGAAAAGTTCTAATTAACCTGGGATGCAGGTATGGCTACAGGAGTAAAAGGGGAAAACAATGTGCAAATTATTGCTGCAGCACGGCAGGATTGCTGTTTGCACACATTTACAGAATGTTATTATTAATAATGAATGTTAGGACAAATAAAATTAAGATGTTTTCCACATAAGGAACAGTGAAAACCGAAAGTGGCAAACAGGACTCAAGTGCTCTAGCAAAGATCTCGAGTCAGGTTTTCTGCAAGACTTCTGCTTATATATGAAAGTAAGCGCCATTAGCCAGAGGAGAAGCCACAGATGCTATTTCTCACGGAAATACAAAAACCAGATCCATTCACCGATGGATTGCAAATGATAAAACTAGCCTACACATTTTCACTGGTTCCTTATCTCTCAAGACCGTTCACTCGCTGTATTACCAAGAGATGAGCTTATCTGTAAGGTTCATCAGAATTTTTTTGATTAAACAATCTTAGCAAGAAGCAGGAATTTATCTATCTGAAATATCATTATACTGACATTACTGATCTATACTAATATAGCTGGCCTACTACATTATTACCATAATGAAGCAAAGCAGCATAAGGCGAAGAAGGACGGAGAGAAGCAAGCCATAATCCCAACCTAGGACCAAGAAGCCATCCAGCATATACAACCCACAAATGTGCCGCGTGGTTTTTCTCTCGGAGGGAGTGTTGCGCTGTTCTATTTTGTTATGCATATTACTTTATTTGTGCTTATCATCTCGACTCAAGGAAAACAACTCTGACTTAAGTGGAACATGGGGTTGTTAGTGCTTTTATTCAAATATCAAGGGGCTAGTTCCTGCTACTCGTAGGCAAAAGAAGCATTTTCCCAGTACTGCAGTTACCTCTCACACCCAACTATGGGTTTGCATTGAGTCTGTAATAAAGAGTGGCGGATAAAAGGCATACTTCTCAACGCAAATGACAGGGCACAAGGCAGCATGAGGCCAGAGAATTCACTGGTTCTTGCTTCATGCAGATCTTCCCACTGGTCCAAGAGGCAGTAAGAAGGCCAGAGAAGCTCAGAGCGGGGAGAAAACTTCACAGCCTAAACAAGGAGGGGAAAAAAAAGCAGGGAGAAGAGTTTGGGTGCTCAACACCTCCTGAAACACATCTGTAGTTCTGTAACCACACACAGGACACCTTCTCCTGTTTTGGTTCAACTCTTTTACAATTGTATGTACTCAAGCTGTTTTAATAAAGCCTTAGGAAACAATAATCGACAAAATTACCCCTCATACACTTTTTCTTTCTCCTACACAAAACAATCTCCAAGACCTCTGGTGTACAGCTGGCCTCTGAAAATCAAACTAAGTAAAAATACCAACATAAAACCTGGTAATTCCCAAGGGATTAAAAATTCAGAAATATTTAGATTTTGGAATTGATCCTTCTTTCACTCTGTTTTACAGGCAAACTTCTGATGCCTTGTTTTCCTAACTGTATATTCCAAACCCCTGGCACGACCTCACTTGTGTCATAAGCTCGACCTGTGATTTGGTAACACACGTAGAGCAAAATGAGGCAACGCCGTGTGCTGACTAACGCCCTGATGCCACCCCGACCAGGCTGGGTGAAAACATCACAGAGAAGGAGCAAAATATTTGCTACACTTCTCAGCTGAGCCTCCAGTGGGGAACCTGCAGATTCCCAGTATTTACTCTCAAGACAAGCACTTCAAGCTGTCTCTGTCAAGGCGTGCTATGCTTCTCCCCTTGGTAAGAGAGATCAACGCCTTTGCAGGGCGGTTTGTTGTTCAGAGAAAGCACAAAGCTCTCCTAGTTTTGACCATATGCAAGAATGATGTTAAAAAAGCGTACATGATCTCATCAACTGGGAGGGGTCGTTGGCACGCCGGAGGGCTGTGCTGCCATACAGCGAGACCCCGACAGGCTGGAGAGTTGGGCAGAGAGGAACCTGATGAACTTCAATGGAGGCAAACGTAGGGTGCTGCACCTGGGGAGGAATAACCCCCTGCACGAGTACAGGTTGGGGGCTGACTTGCTGGGAAGCAACTCTGAGGAGAAAGACCTAAGAGTCCTGGTGGATAATAGGGTGACCATGAGCCAGCAATGTGCCCTTGTGGCCAAGAAGGCCAATGGGATCCTGGGGTGCATCAGGAAGAGTGTGACCAGCAGGTGGAGGGAGGTTATCCTGTCCCTCTACTCTGCCCTGATTAAGACCCCATCTGGAGTACTGGGTCCAGTTCTGGGCTCCCCAGTTCGATAGGGAACTGCTGGAGAGGGTACAGCAGAGGACCACAAAGATGATGAAGGGCCTGGAGCATCTCACTTATGAGGAAAGGCTGACGACTCGGGTCTTTTTAGTCTAGAGAAGAGAAGACTGAGGGGGGATCTGATCAACACCTATAAATACTTAAAGGGAGGGTGTCAAGAGGATGGGGCTGGTCTTTTTTCAGTGGTGCCCAGGGATAGGGCAAGAGGAAATGGGCACAAACTTGAACACAAGAAGTTCCACCTAAACATGAGGAGGAACTTCTTTACTTTGAGGGTGGCAGAGCCCTGGAACAGGCTGCCCAGAGAGGTGGTGGAGTCTCCTTCTCTGGAGACATTCAAAACCCACCTGGACGCGTTCCCGTGCAACCTGCTCTAGGTGGACCTGCTTTGGCAGGGGGCTTAGACTAGATAATCTCCAGAGGTCCCTTCCAACCCCATGTGATTCTGTAACTGGAAGATGCAGTAGAAATACATGCCTCGCTGACCCAAAAGGTGCGTGAAGGTGTGCATTGCCACTACCTCATCGCTACCTCTCTGGCTGTTCTACCACCAAGGCAACAGTTACTATAGGGAACAACGTAACAAAAGGAAGTACCTTTAAAATGTTCAGAGACATCCCAAACCAAGCAATTTGCCCTACGCGTTTTCAAAATTAAGAGGTTTTGCGGTCCAGGGTTTTCCAAATACTTTCAGCTTTGCACAATTAAAAATAATTGCAGAAGTTACAACGATTACACTGTCTGAAGTTATTTTTAACTTCTGTTACGCCTCACCATCTGCAGTGAATGCAGAAGTACCTGCAAGGTAGACAGAGATTGGACACGGACGGGAAGTATTTATAATACCTATCTGCGCACAATTCTTCTAAACACGACACTGATATTTTTTTCTATTTAATAAACAATCTGTTGAGGAAATAATGCACACCATAGTGGTAAAAAAGATACACTGCTGACGCCTTTCTTACCATTTCTGTAATCATAATTCACTCCTTTATTATTAAACATGTAAGAGAGTAATCAACTTATATACTTGTATGCCTGTGTTTGCACGCGTGCTCATGCACACAAGTAAAACCTATACAGATTACAGATTTTATCTACTAAAGCTATGCAGAACGAGAGAGAAGTACCAAAGGCTGTACCGACTTCTATTTCCTTTTCACGCAAAAAAAAACCCCACATCACGCACAGCTGAGAAATTAAAAAAAAAAAAATGCTTCTCTAGGTTTGTTGACAGGTAAACGTTACATCGTGCAGATGTGAACGATCAGTCACTTCTGAGAGTGCCGCCCTAAGAAACTGAAACAATTTTGTAAAAGTATGGGGAAGTATAAGTCTTTAAAGCCTCACCACCTCAAATGAGAGATACCAGCAGAATCCAAAGGGACACTAACCCACGTGCTTCCAAAAGCCTCAAGGACCGCGTGTAGTAAACACACTGAGTAACTGCAGAGCTTCTAAGCTGTACTATCTCGATCAACACAAACTCAAGCGCAAACCACCCAAAAAATTACCACCATCACATTACCACCAGAAATATCTATTCCATTTGAACAAGTTTTTGAGCAAACGGGTAAAAAGAAATGCATCTTGTGGCTGTGAGCACCCCAGGCAATTTGGATCCTTCAGATCCGCATAAAATAACGTGTATTATACCTGAAGTGCGTACCGTAAGAAACTCCTTAGTACAGGCTACCTTCATTTTGACCCGTATCACTACAGCAACCTTGCCTCTGTTCAAAGAGTATCTTCAGCAAAGCCATTATCTCCAGCAGCAATATTGCTCCGAGAGGGGAACACAAAGGAGTCTCTCACGTTTCTATGGGCAGCCAGTGGGTAGCTCCAGGTTTGAAGTATTGAAGTACCTTTTTTTATCACCAGAAAACTCAAGGGAGATGGTGAGTCTTTCAAAAGCCCTCCCTATTTCACAAAAAGTGCCTGTACAAACAAATTAAACCCAGGCAGACATTGAGGTAAGCGCTCAGCTGAGGGAGAGATGCTTGTCTCCTCCTTACCCTAAGGAGTAATTTTTGATCAGGTATAAAACGCTTGCCCTGTTAAGAAGGTCTCCAAAACACAATCAAAACAGTACAGAATACCTTTGTTTCCAATTTAATAACCTATTTTTTAAATAAGTTTTCCAGCACAGAAGAAATTAGAAAGAAAGGGCAGTTCCCAGCCCTCCCATTCTGCAAACTGTTCCTCTGGAATAACACTGGAGAGCTGAAACAATATTTAAGCTTGCTTCCACACTTTTTCATAGTCTTTTCATATTTGCAACGCAATAGAGACTAAGCATAGTGGAATGGCTGCTTTTCCCAACTTAACTACAGCTTTCCAGAACGCCCTGCAGTATTCCCTTGTAAATGCAGCTGCGAGTTGCATTCCAGTATAAAAAAAATAGCTTAAAGATAAATAAATTTATAAATAGAGACAATAGAGGCCAATAACCACTTCTGCATTAGGAGTAACTTTGTTTTTCCCCTGCAGCATGTTATGACTGGATACACAAAGGCATTCTTCTGTACTTGTTAAAACCAGCTCCTTGTAGACTATATTGTAGATGTCGGAGCAAAAAAAGACTCTGTTTCAGACCAGAATGTCCATTAATCTGGTTCCAGTTCTGACATGGAGGAAAGCATATCTTTTGCCATTCACTTCACATTTTTCCAGTGGCATGTGTCTAAAAAGACTGTAGAATCTGCCTCTCTTACTCTGCTCCTCCCCCCCAAAACATACTAAAAATATGATTAACTATCTCAATTGTACTGTATCATAAAAGAAAGCGGTCTTTTTCAAGATGCTTATACTGCATTGCATAAGACTAACTTAACAAAACTAATTCCTGTCATCCAACATGTGCAAAATCTCAACGGAAGCTGCAAAGGCCTAAGTGATTTGCATCTAATTTGGTTTTGAAAACATGTCACTGTGTACCATTTGAACACTCAAGTCTAATTCATGTCTTTTTATTACAATGCAATAAACTACTGTGGCTTGGAGGGGGAAGAGTTATCACTCTCCAAAATCCAGCTAGCACTCCAAGCGTAACTAGTTTATGCATTCTGCTCACCACCCGCTGGTGGCCACCTAATCTGTTGGAGTCTACAGTTAAAATTTGGGGGAGTGGTGGTGGTTTTTTTCCTATTTGGAGAAACATATCCAAGAATTAATCCGCCTTTGAATAAATAAGTATTGCAATTCAGTACAACGTATATTAAAGTTTCAGAGACTGGGGTTTTGCTCTTCATTATTCCAGCACGGCTGATGTCCCTCTATCCCAGCCTGCAGAACCAGTAAGGAGGCTTCCATCAAAGCAAACGGGGCAGAGCACAGCATATTTCAGCTCAAAGTAGCTCACTTAACATAAACAGAGGCTCTGTGCATGTGGTGTGGGGCATGCACGGTTATCTCGCTGCTAAGAAACGTTACCGCACAAAAAAGAAGATATTTTGGTACTACAAATCATGGCAAAAGCTTGTCCAACGGCCTTCCTCCAACGTAACTACACAAGTTCATTTTCCAACACGCTTGCCTTGCCACTCTCATTAAATACACCCGATTATGCTACGTCATCTCCTGACTTGGTACATCACGTGAAGAGAAGCTACTGTTGGAATAATTCCAGCCTTTCCTGAGCCACACAATCATTCCTCAGATTGCTTTGCCAGAGACGTGCCAAGAGCTGTGGAAACTCCTTGGCACAGCAGCTCGTTGGTGTACTCCATTTCAAGTTCCTGACTAGAACTGGAAGGCTTCAGCTTCTTGAACCATTTTCCAAGTAATTTTATTGAATGCTTGAATTAACAAGCCTTTATGCCACGCAGCCACAGACTTCCCTCTGTCTCTTTTTAATGTTCGAAGTGAAACCCCACCATTATCTACTATATTACTTCTTTGTTAATGACCCCCAGAAGTAAGGCGCAGCAACAGCATCACCACACAGATTGTGGAAATAGTATCTTTCACCTCACAATCAGCAAGTTATTCTAGATTTCATTTGAACTACAAAACAGTAGATTTAATCACAGTCATTATTTGCTTAAAAGTTTCTTCCTTCCCCTATCTATCTTCTTCAAACTTTGTTAATCTCTTTGACTGCTCTGCTCATAAACCATATCTGATCTTTCTTTTTTAAGAGACGTTTTGTTTTCCTGAATATCTTTAAAGAAGAGTCTTTAACAAAATCATCAGCATTTTGTTAGACAAGAAGGAGACAACTTTATTTTCTAACAAAAAGTATGGTGAAAGACAGGGAGGAAACTTGCTCTGTTGAAGACAGGGTATTATTTCTAGTGTTGTCTTCTGGGGAAAAATGCAGAACACCCTATGCTGAATTAGAGTCAGTAAAAAAAACACTGAGAACAAAGAAAGAAGAGGAGACCATTTTTCCCTTTCGATTAAAAAGAAAAATTGGGGACATGCACGTGAGACAAAAAGAGTTGCCTTTTTTACTCTTGTCACTATCAAGGTGACTGTAATAACTGGGACGATAATTGGTACGGAACTTGCCTTGCACAACCAGCGACCTGATCAGCCTTCCAGCAAACTGCGAAATAAGCAGCAAAACCAATCCCAATCTTCCAGGTGTTCCTCCCACCCTTTCCAAGTTACTTTCACAAATGAACAAAAAGAGACTTGTTAGAAAAATCTAGAACTCATTATATACTGAATCAATTACTGGCCACCTCATGGCCAGTGATAATTTCCTTGGATTACCATTTCAGCGTTCCCACTGTAAGACAGAGAGTAATGCCACAACTACATTCTGGATGCACATTTAACTGGCTGTTCCATCAGCTCTGGACTGAGTCCATAAATGGCTTACTTTCCAGCATAATTCACATTACAAATAAGATCCACTGACCTTTAAGAGGGAGCAGGAAAAAAAAGAGCAAACCAAAGTCTGGTTTAACTACAAGTACAACTTTCTGAAGCACAAGTTGAGGCTTTTTCAATTATCTTTTATCAAATACTCAGTGAAACAGAGGAGATTAAATTAAGTGCACTTCAACTGAATCATTTTCTGTAGAATCAAGCAGTCTCAAATTGCTCGGCAACATGATAGAGAGTAAAAAATCCTGCCCTTCTGTCAGGCCAGTGAAAGGCAAGTACAAATGCATTATATATTACATTCGTATGACACAAAGGCTTTTCTAAGATTAATATTATCTTAGCATTAAGAACATAAAGATACTAATGTTTACTAAGTAGGATTTAGCACACAAGAAACAAAATCCTTTGTGCTTAATTTCTTGAACATGTATTAACAAAGTCCAAGACCGCCTCTGGGAATTTCCCAAAGCAGAAAAGAATCCATCCCTTATCCAGATACAGGCAAGCCAGCAAGCTCAAACTTCGATTTCTCAAGTTTTATCATTATTGATCATGTTGTTGCCAGAGGACAACCTTCACATTTTTCTTTGTTTAAAGATTAGACTGACAATAATCTCAAAGATTGCTGGACTAATTGCACCATCATCCAAAAAGCAGTAAAAGCATAAGCTTAGTGGATCTAAAAGATTTGTCCCAAACTCTCCCTTTTCTTCCCTTGTTGCAAATAATGTTATAATTTTCACCCTTCCTCATGCTATTTCAGTATAACATGTCAGAACTAAACCTTATAAGCTAAATAATCCTATTAATTTTTAGTAATATTAATTTTTGACTCTTGCATTGCTGCCATTTTCTACCTGAGGCACCATCACACAATGTGCTTTGCCAAATCCGCATCATCGTCAGGCTTTTTCAGACCCCTGTTCTGATGATACCTTTTATAGACTTAACCTTACAGAAAGCCTGTCAAGCTGAAAGCCAAGATACTCAGTTGCACGAGGGCAGTTACCACACTTTTAAGGCATTTGAGTTCAAACTCAAATCTGTTTTACAGTTGTGCCCTGTGGGATGCATTAAAGAATCACAGTACATGGATATCCAGTCTTTTTTATTATCTGAAGATCTTAAAACCTGTGTCACTGTCCTAATCATTTAAAGATGTTTAAATATTAAAATGAATACTTGATAGCAAATTCAAAAGGATAAATTCTACATTTAAAGCTTTATGGTCAATCTTAATAGCTTCTGATTTAACTCCTTTGGGGGGGGGGGAAAAAAACCCTACTTACCAAATTCTCAGTCTTACAAAAATGGTATTTCTAAATTACTCAAGTCCTCTGCTTACACTTCGTATGTTGGTAGTATCACTGTCAGAATCTACCCCGCCTTTAGTCAGGGGCACATATGCAGGGAGACCTGTTAAATTGAATCACAAACTCTTAACCAGTAATCATCACTTGAATCGGCTACCTCGGCTGACAGGAAAAACAAAACAGTACTGAATTTATGGTTTTAGAATTTCCCTCTTCTGCGGGCAGCCAAAACGATCTGACACATTTATGCACGTCAACTTCAGCAGCAGACGTCAAGCAAGTTAAGTTGTTTGTCTATTTTTTCCCCCCTTTCATGCTTAAAACCTTCCAAATGGAATCCCAGAACATTTCCTGGCTAGAAGCTATGTATGAAGCTGTGTTTTCAAGAGGGGAAAAAAAAATATATATATAATTCTTCGGGCTAATCCAGCAGGCAAGAAGAAAATGTTGTTCCTCACAGCAAATGCAAGGCATGGGATGATGAATGGGTTTTCTGAGGTTCGGAGTCCCAGAGAATGGAAAGAAAACATTGCATATCCATCTTTTCCATACAAGGGACGGGGCTTTATTTTATAATGCCACAGTGTAGATAAAACATATGATGCCTTCCTCAACAAATGACAGGCCTTGGCAGACATCCTGCAAAATAGAAGTGATTTAGTTTCCACAGCTGTCCCTCCTTCCTCAAACTTCACCTTGAAATTTTTGGGATGCATGTTGGATTGTGTTCAAATTCGCTCTTCTCCATAGGATTCCGCAGCAACAAGTTGAATATACTGAAATTATAACTCCAGCAATTCTCACATTCAGCAACTTCAAAACTAGTTAGATTTAATTGATTTGTGTTACAGATAGACATTTCATCACAAGAGCAAAAGGCTTCCTTCCCAGTGCACCAGGTCTATAAACTAGTAGTAAGGCATTACTTCTCACAGCGTGCAGGAGAGCTGTACTGTGTAAAACACCAACAGTTCACTCATTTGAACTAGCATTCCATTTTTCCAGCAAAAAGCAATACAGAAGCATGCTGAAGATGTATTCACTGCAAAAATCTTGCCACAGGGAAAAAAACCCGACTATCAAAAAAGCAAAATGTGTACTTACATATGCATATGTTAACAGAGAGAGCTTAAAATCCTTTCCTCCAGAATTCAAAATGAACCAGGACATGCAATCACGCTGCCTTTTGTTTTCTCTTTTTCCAGCACTAAGAAATGAAGTCTGCCATCCGTGCCATTGAACTCTACCTGGTTACTTGGGAAATGACATTTTAAACACAATACTTGAACCGCATTCTCTCCCTCATCTCCCAGTGTTCAGGAGCACGTACTGCAAAACCCTAACTGCAAACCACAGACACAGAATAAACACATCTTCGAGGCAAGGACAGAACAGGGGCACACATGTTTCTCTGAATAACAGGCAGATATAGTTAAATCAAAACACAAAAAGACAAAATAAAACCACATCCAGAAACAACAACCAACCTCTCCTGCAGGAGTAAGAAGCAAGGCACTACTTCCAAACGCTTATTTTGGTGTAAATACTGAGCAACTCTTTAAAGATAAGTTTATACATAATGCACTGACAAGCACTTCTTTCAAACAGGAGACTGTATTACCTGCCTTTGCCTCTATACTGTTGATGTCTTTTCCTTTCCTTACTTCCTCCTCATGAAGCCTTAGGCCCAAGGAAAGGCTTACTCTTTTCCAAAACTGAAAATAACTCCTGAACATCTGACAGCTTGCATTAGCTCAGCACTCCAAGGTTTGCCACAAAAGTCAGGCAACATTCACCCTTAGAGACCCTGCCAAGAAAATTCCTAACATTCCCCCCCCCCCCCTCCAATATAAGGATTTCCCATTAGAATACTTTTATTCTTAGGAACAATTATTTGTAACGCTGCCTGTCATTCTGCAGGGCTTTATATCTGTTGTGGTATGGGAATACTTGGGGTTTGGGTTTTTTTGGGGGTTGGATTTTTTTGTTTGGGGTTATTTTTGTGCTAACAGGTATCTAACATCTCACTATGTTTATATGAACAAGCAGCAGCGTCATAATACAACCAACCTTTTTGTTGGACTAGGATTAACTCCTCCTTTTAAGAACAACGAAATGGAAACACCTGCAGCTGAGGTACTTTCTGAGCCAGATACGTCTTTTGTACTTGCTCTCACTGGACTTCTTCCTCTCAAATTTTTAATTCACTTCTTGAATTCCTGCAATCTTTCATCATAGCTTACCACAGCATTCAGAACAGCTTGTGGTAGATGGTGCTATAGCTTGACTATGCTGCGTGGTAGTCCAGAACTGCTCTGAACATTTAAGATGCGGGCACACCCCTGTACAATGATGTCTTAGGACTTGTTCTTCATCTTTCCCCTAGTGATACCTGCCAACTGATTTGCTGTGCACTGCTTAGCCCTACTGAGCCACAAGCTCCTACCTCCCCAGAGTTACCCACGGGAAGATGATTCTGGAGCAACAAGAAGATTCTGGAGTCTTGACCTGACACGAGCCAGGTCAGAGCCTAGCATGGTAGAACTGTCATTTTCTGGTGTTTCCCATTCCCATGTGCGCACTCACATTTCCCTACATCGAACTTCCATTTACAATCTTGTGGCTTAGTTAAGCAGGATTGTAAAGGTAGTTGCACAATTCTTTAGAGCTGGCTCTTGACTACCCTGAATAAATTAGGACTTCATTACCTCACTGTTCACCTGCTCTTGCAAATCATTTATACAGCCAACACAACAGGGAGCAGAAATCTCATCTTATTTTTCCAATACGAATTACAAGGTCTCCAGCTTTCCACAGCTGATACTGCCTATTCCAAAGTGTATTTATACTTGGAAGTTACTGTTTAATTTGACATTTAGGGCTATGGAACACAGTGCTTTTCTGCAGGGGAAAAAAACCCCGCTGTCTTACTCATACTCTTCATTTTTGGCAGCCTCTCTCAGAAACACTTTGTCTCATCACGGAGATCATTATCCTGAGGTGATGCAGCCTGCGTGCAGGAATGAGCTATGTGCCATTATGTCTCTTGCAGTAACAGACCTGATTCCAGTTTCACACTGTTACAACACATTACACTTCGTCCTTTTTTTATTGCTCTTGACTCCATTAAAAATGACAGTTTGATCTATTAGCAGGGACTTGGCTCAAAGGGAATGCAAAATAAGGAACTCCAACTTCAGGATAAGTACTGAGCCATTCTACTTCGAAAACTACAGTAAGATTGTTTAAATGTCATTTCAGCATAAGAAAAAGCTTTTTCCACGCTTACAGTACACATTTTGGCTTCTGCCAACAGATCTTCCACCCCATTTCATAAAATTTCAAGCCTACTAGCTACTGTAGTCTCACTGCAAGATGAAGTAATAATCTGGTGGGCCTCCTGCTCCGATGACCTCTAAAGCACGGGGATTTATTTTGAAGAGTTAAAAAAACACAGGTTGGCAGAGCTGGTGAGACTTCACACTTTTAAGCAAGGTAGTAGGTAAGAAGAGAAAGCAAAAGCAGTGAAGCCAATTGGGTGCTTACACTTGAAAAGAAATCTAAATTAGCAGCTTATGCCAAACATGGAGATGGTACAGGATTTGCAATTGAGTTACTGGAAATTAACAGAAGAGGAATTTTTCATAAACTTGAAGTACATGGCTGAAGATTACATGGCTTAGATTAAGTACATGGCTTAGATTAACATCTAAGATCTAACAGATGGAAGATGAAATCAACAGCCACGAAAGTCAGGAACGAAACTTGCAGTCAGCATATCTTGGTTTCATGCAATACATAGTTACAGTAAAAGATAATAATGGATTTATATCTCCATGCCCAGTTTCAGCAGCTTTTTTCATGGAATAAAGAACAGGTACAAACAAAACTCTGGGTCTAGTTACCAAAATACTATGTGAAATGACAATCCGCATAGCGGTAAGGGGTCCTCCTGAAGCACAAAAGGAAAAGGTGCGTATTACAGGCTGGAGGAACTAAACCAGAAGAAAAGGAGGTCTCAGACCAACTGAGAAAAGGCAAATTTTGGGGACATCAACAAATACTTTTCTAAGTGTCTGCATAAGTCTGAATGCTAGGATTATGAAGTTTACAGAGAGAGAGGAGTAGTGCCATGCCCCCGTGTGCCCCTTTTCATTTGCCCGATTGCTCTTTCTGTTTCAGACTCCTACTCACAAGCGTTCCAGAGTCCTGCATAAAACATTTGGCTGCCAAAATGTTTATTTTAATGACTTTTTCAACCCATTAAAAGACGCTCATCCCTGCATCATTAATAATCTCTTCACACAGCACACTTTTACAGTCTTTCAATGTTAGCACATCCTCCTAGGTAGCATGTTTTCAGCACGTCAAGTACTGGGAGGAGGGGAGGAGAAATTATCTGAGAAATACAGGCACGTGACACGAAGGACAAGAGCCGCACTGGGGATTCTGGACCTCAGCTTGTCGGAGGTGCAGGTGCCCTGGTGATGCCCTGGTTAGCTTGCATGGGGGCTGTCACAGCCCTAACGACACGAATCTGTCGCTTTGGTCCAGCGGCGAGGGGAAGATCGGCGAAGGAAAACTGCAGCGGAGGATGCAAAGGAGGTCAAACAGGAAGGAAGACAAAACGAGAAGAGGCGGCAGCCCGTGCTCCACAGCCTCCTGTCACTCCACATAAAGCAGCTGCAGAAAAGCCAGCACAACAGCATGAACTGATAAATGAGACTGAATGACTCCATCTAAAGCAAAAAAACTAGCCTATAATCATTTTTAATCTTAGTCTTTTTACCATTCCCATTAATCCTGCATTGTTTTCCATTTATAGAGCTGGGAGTCTTTAGTCTGAAGAGAAGGCTGAGAGGAGATCTTATTAATGCTCTTAAGTACCTAACGGGTGGTTTGAGGGAGGATGGAGCCGGACTCTTTTCAGTGGTTCCCAGTGACAGGACGAGGGGCAACGGGCACAAGCTGGAACATAGGAAGTTCCATTCAAATATGAGGAAGAACTTCTTTCCGGTGAGGGTGACAGAGCCCTGGAACAGGCTGCCCAGGGAGGTCGTGGAGTCCCCTTCTCTGGAGATTTTCAAGACCCGCCTGGATGCAGTCCTGAGTAATGTGCTCTGAGCAACCCTGCTTCAGCAGGGGAGTTGGACTAGATGATCTCTAGAGGTCCCTTCCAACTCTGACAATTCCATGATTCCCACAACTGGGAGACATGCCGAAGTGAAGGGCTGTGTCCAGTCAGGTTTCGAGCACCTCCAAGGATGGAGGCTCTGCAGCCTCTCTGGGCAACCTGTGCCAGTGCTTGACAACCCTCACAGCAAAATTGTTCCTTCTTATGTTTAAACAAAACTCTCTGCACTTCAGTTCCTACCCACTGCCTCTTGTCCTGTCAGTGAGCACCACTGAGAAGAGCCTGGCTCTGTTGTCTTTATTGCCCCCCATGACCTGAGCCTTCTCTTCTCTGGGCTGAACAGCCCCAGCTCTCTCAGCCTTGAGGTGCTCCATGACATGAGAGATGCTCCAGTCCCTTAGTCACCTTTGTGGCCCTTTGCTGGACTCTCTCCAGTATGTCCATGTCTCTCTTGTACTTGGGAGCCCAGAACTGGACACAGCACACCAGGGGTGGCCTTCACCAGTGCTGTGTAGATCCTGTAACCGGGTACTACCTGCGTACGCCAAGATACCCCAACACATCCTGAGATGCAGGTGGAAAAACATCAGTGTCTCATACCACATACAAAGACATCATTTTATATTTAATAATGAGCACCGTTCTGGGTTTCTATAGATTGTCCTACAGCACAGAGTGATCTGATGCACTACTAACTTGTAGTAATTCAATATTACTCTAACAGAGTGATGTTGTCACAATCTAAGCTTTTCAACTTGAAAGTTAGTAAAATTGGTCAAAAAGTGGCAAAACCCATGAAAAATTGAGTTATAAACATGGATTTAAATTTAATTTAGCTATGTGCTGGCTATGGAGAGCATCCTTTTGCACTCTGACTCAGCTGACTTCTCAACTCATATTCTGACACATAGAAATACTGATTTTCTGACATTGAGACCTGCTTGCCAAAGGAAACCTGGCAATGAGCAACATTTATATTTTCTCAACACAAAGAAGAACAGCTACAAGAAGAAAGTCAAATGCGCAAACCAGTTCCTTCCTTACCCAGTGCATGGAACTCGACGGCATTGAAACAGGAGCTAAAATTCAGAGGCAGAGGGAAAGCGTAACACAAAGGACATGAAAAACTGGGAGGCCAGGGCAGGTTAAAAAGAAGCTCTCAGGGGAGATTTCAGTTGTGATCACAGAACTGACAGCAGTACCATGGGGCAGATGTAAACAGCAGCTGAACAGGTATTCACACTTTAGGAATGCTTGGTCTGTAATCTCTACTGTTTGGCACTGATGTAACGTCACCTGCTTTGTGACAAGCCTGTGTTCCACTATCCTTACTAACAATGCAGAACCAGCAGATGAAACCTATAGGAGTAGGTACTGAATTTTCTTCTGACTCACGCACCATTAAAAGAGCTCTTTAAATTTAACTGCAGAACCTCTACGAAACGGGAATAAAGTATTTATTAAAAATAAGTATTATATGTGTATTTTTTAATGTTCATGCTCAAGGCTATAACTGAAAAGCTGGCAATTACCAGCTGAGAAAAAAAAACAAAGAAACAAAAAAATATCTTATTTTTATCTGCACACTGAGCAAGTTTGTTGCAGAGAGTCTCTTAAAAGAAAGCATAACTCAGTCATGATCAATCATGTTTTAAAAGGCATCTGTTGATGTGCTATTGCAAACAAAGTTCTCTGATGTTAGTTAGGAAAAAAAAAAAAATCTCACCTCTCAGCACCAAAAATTCTCTTTTGTCAGAAAACCAAAATATTGTTTAAAAATCACTAAGGGGTAAACAAATATATAGAATCAGTCTCCCAGTTGTCATTTTCACTCAGCACATCATTAAAACATTAAATAAGACATACACACTAACTTAACAATAAACCTACAACTGCTTTGTCCTTACTATATATTAGACCACAGGAAACAATCTTAAAAGAAGCAGAAAAGCAACACCAACGCTCATTGGAAAAAACAAAACAAAACAAGAAAAACAACCCCAAACACTAAACCTCTACAGCCACCACCAAAAAAAAAAACCCACTAATCTGTCAGAAACTGGAACAAAACATATTGAAAGAGATTATCAAACCCACCAAAGCTGTTCACAGGCCTGACCCTATCAGAAACTAACTGGGTAATTCTTTTATGGTACAACTTGAAAAAAATGTAACGTTTCATTGGGATTTAACCAACACAGGGCTACCTACCACTTCAATAAACCTCACCAAAAAGCAGCACTTGGCTTGTGCAATTCTCCGTTATGACTATGTTGTTATTTTTCCAATAAATAACTCCCAACAAAAAGAAACATCAGCCAATGTTGGTTAGACCTTACTGCGCCCTTATTCCAAGAGGACAAAAACTCCAGCATAGTAGCAACAGTCAAACTAGACAGGGCACACTCAGCAGGTTGATCGGTTGGCTATCAATACCTAAAATACCTTCTTATCTCTAGCATATGATGGAGAGGGAGAAATCAATTTGTAGGTTTCCCTAGAAACACGATAAACCGCCTTCACTCTTGTGAAAAAAGTTCTGATTTAAATATACCTACAGAAGAACGGAGAGGGGGGAGCATTATTCTTAAAATGTCTATATTTCTAAATTAAGAAACCCACAAGCATGTTCTTGGAAATTAAAATTAGCTAATGACAGGTTTCAGGTGTGGTACTGCTGCCTCCAGAATAAGGAGGACAGTCAGCATTCCTCATTCTCTTTTTCAGCATATCTTTGCAATCAATTACAGCAAGAACAAAACGAAGTATCAAGACCATTCCACTGAGCTGTATTCCCTACTGCCCTGATTTCAGAACATTTTGATTTCGGGGAGTTATCAAGAGGGCAATACATGGTCTTCCAAAACCTTTCAGTTTAGCATTGTAGTCACAAAATTTGAAGACACAAATGCACACGTGCACGGCTGAAGAGCTTTACCACTTGAATACTTAGCTTTAACATACTGGGTCCCTCCGATATCCTTGCTCTTCAATGGCTACCATCACTGGCCTTCCTATTCATACTTAGCATTTCTATCTATATGCTACGAACAGCTCTAAATGGAAGTGACAGCTGTAAGAAGCCATTAGAAACTTCATTCCTTTGAACACTGACGTTACTGCCACTGGAAAAAGGAGCAAGAAGGAAGAACAAATTCCAAGTATATTGCTCGTTCACGATCAGTGAAATGAGTCCCTGCACGTGCCCTTCCTTTGGCCACCGCGGGAAATCAGCGCAAGACTGAAGAACCGCTGAGAAGGCAGCGCTGCCTGGGGGAACACCATGCAACAGCCGCACTTGCTCAGGGACCAACCTGACATCTACTTTAAAAAAATCTCCTGCACGTGCCAGCCACAAGGATTATAGAGCTTTTTATCTGCTTTACAGCAAACAAAGCAGTTGCCAAGATAAAGCCATTGTGCGCAACCCAGCAGGGTTACAAACATACAACAGCAAGCTTAAAAAGTAACAGGAATAGCAATAAACTACCCACCTCTCTCCTGCCACTGTAAGACTATATTGGAGTCAAGTATGAAAACACTCACGCTGGCTTGACGGCGAAAGCTAAAGAGAAAAAGAAGTGGATTATCTCTGGTTCTTTACGCCATTCTGCTGTGCAGATAGACTGTTCTGCTACCTCCTGCACCCTGACATCAGGGCTCCACTCTGCTAGGGGCTCTATTCCCCATCAGTGTACTCCTGTAACACTCCCACATACACGGGATTATGATAACCCACTTCTATCAGGAACTACTGCATTATCATTCAAAATCATGTAACAAATCACAAAAGCACAAACAACACATTTCCTCTACGAAGTGTTAATTCCAGCTATTTTATTTTTTTTCCCCTCACTTTTCTTCTTCCTTGTCAGATTTTTTGGGACAAAGATTAGGCAGGTTAAACGAAAATGAGGTTTTATCCCAAACCCTAACTATGCCCGAACATGCAGCCAAGAAGTCTTCCTATCTCTTAAATCTCTTGTTATCCCCCATTAAAGACAGGGATTTACAGAGCAGAAATTAAATGTCAGGTTTTAAAAATTACAGTTGCACATTGGTTTCAACATGCTTCCGTCACTGTAAATCCGTTTAGCTTGTTGCTGTCCCCATGATTTTCTTGCAAAAGCGGGTTTCCAGTTTTGGTTTATGTCTAATAGTTCCAAGAGATGTCTGTTTTCTCTGCTGGGAGACAAAATATAGGACATTATGCATCTAATCTATAGATTAGCATAAGAAGCATAACCATATTTTCACAGCACTTGGGAGAAAGCAGCAGAAACTCAGATGAATATATTAGATAAGTTCATTTCCAAGTAAAATACAAAACAAGAGGAAGTCATCTTCTGGTCTGAGTTCTTTTACTTACAAAAGAGGATTAGGGGGATGCAGTCAAGGTCTTTTCCTCAACGTGTTGGACCTCCCCTATTTTACTGAAAACCTGCTTACGTTCAGTATACTAAAGCCAGGATGGAAAAAAGAACTCCTCTAACTCTGCCTGACCCAGCTATAAAATTATAGTCAGGTCATATTTAGCCTTCCAAAGATGACCTAATATACTGAACATCAAAGCTAGACCAACCTATTTCTTCATGCTTTGTTAGATGAACCTAAAAGTTAGTCCAAGTCCAGAGAACTGGCTCTCATACGCTCTACCCATTTCTGGTTCTGTCATGAACCTGCTCTGTGACCGCAAGGAAATTTCACCCATTTCCAGTACTCTTTGCTTGTCTACTCTGGATTTTGTCTGAGAACCCAGATCACGAAACCACCTCAGTGACCACCCCAGACAGAACTACATAAAACACCTCTTCAAGTCTCTTTGGAATTTTCCATCAACATAACAAATGCTGAAACACTGCCCTAAAGTGGAACATGCTCCTGGAGCAGAGACTTCAACTACGAGACCATCTGAGCAAAGCTTGTCCCTAAAATATGATTACCTACAGATATGCGTGACTAACCTAGTATCTTTGTACTCCCCTTACCAGCATTTTGACAGCATGACAGAGCTCCTTCCACAGTATGAATCTTAAACAGGTAGGACACGTGCCCCACATGCACATTGCTCTCTCTACTGCCTAGAAAAGGAGATGAAAGCAATTAGCTGAGGTGGAGACACGGGGCAAGATGAATCCACACCAAAGTCTATACATACCTCATAAAACGGGCTCTCCTTTTCAGCTAAGGCCTCTAGCTGCTACTGTCACACAGTTTCAGCAATATAGTCAGTTCAAGGATGTAAGTGAGCACAGCAAAACAAAACAACACAACACAACAACCCCACCGGTCACAGACCACGCTCTGGTTATACACAACGCGATAGAAGTACGTGTAAACCTCTAAATGCAAAAACTGGGCTGCCCACCTATTCAGTTTGAATGCTTGCATGACAGTAATCAGAAATGAGAAGCTTTTTCTCCTAGCTATGGCTCTTTCTGTGAATTTCTTTTGAAGGTGATGGCAACCACACTACCCACATGCATAATACCAACAGGAGGAGAAACTGTCAACTTCCACCAGCTTCCCACCAACACAACCATCTGAGCTCTGAAGTTTAATCTGATTCAAGTTAACCAACCTCCTGAACCACACTCAGCAAAATGTTATTTTGCTTTTTCCCTTTCAGGAATCCCTTCTTCCCCTCCACTACAAGCATATTAGAACATTGCCCAGAGTGACTAGATCTTTTGGAAACAGATTTTTCTCAGTGCCATGACAGACTGATCTGTGAAGAAGGCAAAATTAACGCCTTCATTTTCAACTCATATACTTAAGACGTAGCTTTCCACATGTCTATTACCAGACAGCAAAAATAAGTATAAAACCCTGACAGCGTGACAAATATCAGATAGAGGTAACGGGTACACTCTAAATGCAAACTTAATTATAATGGAATGGAAAAGTTGAGAAGCCATAGAAAAACATTAATAAAATATTGCCAAAGAGTACAGATAATGGATAAAAACCCCTACTCGTTTTCTCCCCCCCGTCTTTCCTCCAAGTCTTTCCCTGAAGTCTGTTGCTTCTGCAGACACATTTTACTCAGTTGTGCGCTTCTTAAACTGTTTTGAGTACTGTAAGGCTCTGCTCCTGGGATAAAAATCTGGGCTAGTTTCTTCTTCTTCTGGTATAAAAAGCTTCTAAGACCAAATAAATTCTTAAAGGACAGAAGCCATTTCCTCCCCCACCTTGCAAGTTTTCACATACGCATCTCCCACTTGCAGGACTCTAAATGACCCTTAAGTAAGAGGATGGCAAGGCCATCTTTAGAAGCAATAGGGTCAAGCCCATACCATTAAGCTTCAAATCACTGCCTTAAAAAGACCTGCTGATATAACTCCACAGCTGAAATCCTATTTGAGCTACAGCAAGTGTAATACTAAAGTTGAGGATTGTATCCTCTACAGACTAATGCCTTGAAAACACAACGCAAAAACAACCTTGCATATGAAGTATCTTTAAATCAGGAGATGATTGACTGGTCAAGCAGCAAGTTTTCTCAATATTTCAATCTTACGTTTATATTTTCTCTTTTAAAGGTAATAACGGATATTCAGTAACCAAGGAGACGATGTCAAGACAATAATATACGATTCCAGCTTTCCTCAGAGCTGACAGTAGGATTTTGTGCGTTTCTACTGGGTAAAATTAGAGTTACCATGCTCCCCCCAAACCCAAAAGGGATTCTTGCACTTAATGAACCCTTCTTTCCCCTTTTGTGTTCAACTACTACAACCCAGTCAAGAGTTCAGAAGCACCACTGCGAATTACAAAAGGCATCATTTATTAGCACCAGAAATAAGCAAAATACTTAATCTGTAGATCACTATCCATTTCGTTTGAACATCACACAGCTGAAGATCAATTGCTCATTTAGTTTAGTACAATGCAATGTTTTGGAATAGCTGCACATTTGCTTGTTCTCAAAAATCGATCATGAAAGTGCTCTTTTGTGCAAGTGCTTTATTTAATCTCTTGCTCACTGTAAAACTTAATTGCCAAAAGAGAAATGAACACGACCCTCTGCTATCAGGGAATACTGTACTGAGGACTTTTGATATATTTTCTTTATACTTATATTCTTACAAATTATGTATGTGAGAGGCAGATGATGAGCCGCAATTTGGCAACACTTCACCATCTGCTATTTGCAGATCTAGTCAAATTCGGAGAGTTAATTAAAGATTAAAGACAGGGACCAGTAACTGTTGAAGCAAAGAGCCATCTTCTTTCCTGTTATGATCGTAAATAAGTAACTTCAGTAGCTTGTTCTCACTCCAATACAATCATAAACCTGCAACATCATAGGGGTGACACAACTTCCATTTGTAATATACCTCTACATCTTCTATTTTAACTAACAAAAAGACACTAAAATCCCATCAGCTTTATTAGAATGCTGCAATTGCAACAGGCTACCCAAAGTTCTATTCAGGAAAAAAGTGCGACATCTCTACCACTGTAAGAAGCAGAAACTATAATTGAAAACCTCTTGTAGAAGGGGTTGTAGAAAATCCTAGCTAGAGAAAGAATTTTTTAGTCAGCTTTCAATAACTTTAACTTCTATTACATACACATTTAAGTAAGCAACACTTAATTAAGGGCAAATGAAAAATGAGATGATCCTGACAGTTCCCTTCCGTCACTACCTTGATAGCAGGCTACCTCCTTGTCTTCCAGTCTACATCTCCTACACCACTCCTGCAAGAACCAGCCCATGTTAGAATACCACCCTCTCTCCTCTGGGTTCCCAGACCTCCTCTGCAGCCTTCCTTCAGTTGCTTCCCCCATTTACTCCATTTCTCCTGTCAGGGCTGGGAAGGAGCAACAAAAAAAACAGGGCAAAATTGGACTGGGTGCAACAAGTCATAGCATCATAGAAGCATTCAGGTTGGAAAAGACCCTTGGGATCACCGAGTCCAACAAGTCCTCCCGAGATGCTGATTCAGGTGTGTGAAGCAAAGGTTTCCGCTCCACGCTGAAGAGCAGTAACCAGAAATTTCCTCTTTCATTATACAGGTCTGAAACCACCACTCGGCTTCCTCTGCTACCTGAGACCGCAGCGGCGCCGCGCCAAGTCCAAAAAGCTGCACCAGGCTGTTGCACAGCAGCTCACCGTGGCTTATTCAAGGATGGGGAGCCAGCTCAGAAGATGCTGTGGGGAGAGAGCAGGAGAGAGCTTCGAGCTGAAAAATGGCAAACTCGGTACTTCCCCCATCAAACGGAAGCTGGTGATGGGTTGAGAGATAATTACTGAAGAGGCTTTTTTAAATTAAATGCCATCAAACATCAGTCTTCTTCCTTTCTCCTGCTCATTTTCCCAGCAGTAAAAATGTTCAGAACTGTCTGTGAGAGCATCAAGGCAGCAAACAAACTCTGGGTCACCATCACCTCGGTGAAGCTTACCCTTCTGTGAGAGTGTTACACAGGGAACAGGGCAAACTAGGAATTTATGGAGCCTGATTTGGGTTAAATAATATTTTGTTTAGACTAAAAAAAAAAAAAAAAAACTTGAACCACTGTAAATTTCTTTCATAAATGCCAATATTTTCTCCCCAAATTCTGAAATATCACTTCTCTGCGAGAGATAAACCGCTGCATAAAACCAAAATTAATCCAGAAATACTTTAGTGTTTCTAAAATTGCACTTTCTGCCCCAGGCACCAACTGAAAATTCTGCCCAGTTTGTATTAGGTGTTAAGCTTAGAGTTTCTGGGGCAAAGAGGAAAAGGAAGTAAGCTTTTTTTAATAGATCTCACTGCAGGTTTACACAAAAACCACAATTTTCAATGGTCCTGTGGTGGGAAGGAACCACACCACCAGAATGACTCACTCATGAAGAAAACCTACAAGAAACTGCAAGAATCTCTCAGATTTCTTTAAAAATTATTCCCTAGAAGAAGGGTATTACCTGCTGAAAGCAGAAAATTACACAAGCAAACTGTGGACTTAAAGCTCTTAACTGTAAAACTGAACCAAAAAGAAATATCCGATCCAACCTTTGGCCCTGTAGATGACATTTGGCTACCACACCAGAGAAGTTTGCATGAAGTATTTGTTGTGGGCACAATATTCTGCAAACAAAGAACAGAATTGTCAAGCAAACCTTCTACTAGACTAACTAGAAATTACTTATTAACCCTCAGAGAAAAATATCTAGATTAATTAAAAGGAGATTTGTCACCATTTATGAAGTAGAATTCCTGCCACTGTAAATTCTGTGTTCAAGTCACACGGTCAGCGTGTGATAACTTAAATGAACGAAAAAAACATTAGGTCATTTTCTAGTTCATATACCTAAAGTGTTTCTTCATAAACGGAGTAGGAAGATACTGCTGTGTTTCACCTCTTCACTGCAGAGAATTACTCAGCCTTCGAGCCGCGTGCTCCCAACACAGAGAGTCCACACAACCACGTGTGAGAGGCTGACGAGGCTCAAGATTGCCATTTGCAATAACGTAGTTTGAAGCAGGTTTTCATAGTCCCATCCCTACACAGGCATCTATGACAATCCATGAGCAATCCAGTGCCCCCACCCCAAATTTCAGGATGAGGGGTTCAGCATATTCCCACGCTAGGAATCCCTATCTAATTCCTACCTGTATAACTTCAGGTGTTAATTTTGCAAATATCTGCCTTGTTGTTAAATTTCTCCCCCTCACCTCTAGGAGTTCATGCCACGTTCAAAAGATTTTTGTAAGCAATGGTTATCACCACCATTACTGCAGAGATCACGTGGAGTTTTTGAGATAAAAGGGGCAAACAAAAAAATCTTGTTTGATGTAAAAGTAAATGCATCACATCCACAGTGATAGCAATTACATAGCATCTAGAGGTAACATTTCTGTAGCCTCTGCTAGGCTAGGCATTCAGCAGGTAAGAATGACTTTAAATTTCATGGGGTTTTGTTCTCTCATCAGAACAGCAACTATTAAAAATAGAAAGTTTTGCTTGCCCTCCAATATGCCCTCCCTTCCGCCAAGAAAGGAGGGGGGAAACCAAAGCTTGACAAAAAAAAAATTGAAGTGTTTATTCCCACAGTACCAAAGGCAACTGCTCAAGGTCTCCAAGTACTAAATTCTGAACACCAAAATTGCTACACAGCATTTTGTGATGTGCAAAGAACCAGTTGATGATTCCCCTCAAGCTGGATATGCACTTAGAGATTTGGTGTATCACATCCAAGACCATTTTGAGGCTGTGTTTCCACTGCAGTCTATTTATTTCTGTTTCTATTTCTATTTAGGCTGCCTCTGTACATGATTTTCTGAAGTGAATATCAATGGTATAATACAGAAATATTGAGGTTAAAAAAAAATAATGCTGATTGCATCACCCGGAGCATTCTCCTGACAGGGCAGGATTTTTTTCCTATTTAGGATGTTTTGCACAGTCCAACTTGAAAAATACCAAGCAATAACTTTTTAATTCTTGGCACTGGCATCTATTTACCAGCAGAGGTTTGAGGGTCTTCTGCTTTTTTTCCTGAAAGACACCACTAAAATTTTTCATTTTATTAGTGCAAGTTTTATATCTCTATTTCTCAAGCTCTGTAAATTCCAAAACATGCCATGCTTCCAGACCCTCACCATCAGGTTCCTCCTTGTTTAAATAAGCTACATTCAGTCAGTCTTTCTGTTTCTATGTACATTTCAAAGAGAGGAAAGAAATGCAGTAAACAGCACAAATTATTTAATATGTACAACCCCTATTTAATTTGAGGCATGCTTGAGCCACAGTAATTGGGAAGGCTTTGGTGAGCAAGCACCAGGAGCACCATATACAACTCCGGTCAAGAAATAAATCCATACCCAACAGGTGCAGAACGGGGCTGTGAAGACTATCATGGCAACACTGGGTCTGTTTCATGAGAAGCTAAGTTTGCTGCCTCCTGCTACGCAAACTGAAAGCAGGGAGAAGGGAGGGAGATGGTCGCCTGTTGTAGAGACATCAGAGCAGTAAAGGGGAAAGATGGGCTGGAGGGAAACCAGTGGACAGTTGCTGACCAGAGAACAAGCGGGTATAAATTGGGTCATAAAGAAGCAGCTTGCCAGACATGAGCACTGAAAAGGTCTCACACAGTCTCTGAATCCAGGTAGAGAGAGAAACAAATCTCAACAGTGTTAAAGTGGAGTTTGAACCATTTCTGGAGAGGGTTGCAAGAGTGCTGGAGGTGACAGACGAGCAGATTCAGTGCTCCAGGAGAGGTCCTTCCCAGTCCTGTAACTCATCTTTTTTCCGATTTTAAAATAATCCCTCGAGATTCCCAGTCAGTTGCCATTACTGCTCTGCTAGTTTTGGCACTGATGCCATACGTATGGTGCTGTGCTTTTGCCACCAAGCCATAGAGTTCACGTATGCAGATTACCAGAGGAGTAGCAACTGCCCGTTCATTATCAACCAAGTATTTACATATGCAGAAACACAGGGAAGAGCCCTAACAGCAATAAGGCAGCACCGTACCAGCTGGGAGAGGACATGAGCTCCTGACTTAGAGGCAAGACTTCCTTTGGAAGTGCTACCAGCGACCAACATCTACAGTTCTGGTTTGAGTTTTGGCAATACTGCCCAGCACAGGCAGCAGTCACTGTATCAGCAGTACTCAGTGGCCACTACATAAAAACATCTTTATGTAATTTTCAAAATATATTTCATATATGTGATTTTAATAATTTATAGTGTGCATACACACAACAGACTTTATGTATTTTTATATATATATATATATAGCATTCCTATCCAAAAGATACTTCAGATAAATATTTAGGAAAGTATTATTGCACAGTAACTTCTCTACCAAATATAAGGTTCAAGACTGTTCTCACATAGTTCCACTGAAAAACATATAATTTTTGTAATATTAGGTATAAAAGCATGAACATAAGTAGGAATAAATTTACAATATGGTTTAAATAACATTATGCCCCACATACCTTTCTACATCACTCACTTTCCAGTGCTTCCTGTAAAGGTACCCATTTTGTCGAGTGAGGCTCTTGGTTTTTGAGCCAGCAGGTCTCTTCAAGCTCAAAAAAACAGAATAATTTTTCTAATCGTTGTCTTTTTTTTTTATACTGATAATATACTGTCCTCAGAGATGCTCTCATAACTGTTTCCATTACGAAACCCTGGTATGCATCAGGCACTTCCACTTCACAAAACTCATTTGGCTCAAGAGGAGCACAATTATTACTGCTTTTATTTTATCACGCAGCTTATTTCTGCGATTTAACATGCAAATGCAGGGAGGGTTTATCATCTTAAGACCAGCATTTTTGTACAGATACACCGATCTGTAAAACTAGACTGCTTCCAACTTGTATTTAAGTCTACATTTTTGAACTTCTCTTTTCTTCCACTGGTGTGTTTTTGTTGCATTTACATTGCATTATCATTCAAAATCATGTAACAAATCACAAAAGCACAAACAACACATTTCCTCTATGAAGTGTTAATTCCAGCTATTTTATTTTTTTTTCCTCACTTTTCTTCTTCCTTGTCAGATTTTTTGGGACAAAGATTAGGCAGGTTAAACGAAAATGAGGTTTTATCCCAAACCCTAACTATGCCCGAACATGCAGCCAAGAAGTCTTCCTATCTCTTAAATCTCTTGTTGCATTTACACACCACCTCGGTGATCTCCAAGGTGTAAACAGCACCTTGGTTGGCCCCCGTATGTGAGGTATTCTTCAGGCCTATGGGAAACTGCGTATAGACAGTTTCATGCATATAGACATAACTCAAATGCCCTTAGACATCAAATGCTTGACGCGTAAGACTTCCTAAGTTATTATTATTCATTAGTTACCATCTTCAATTAATTTGCCCAACAATTAGATTAACTAATACACAGGTCAATACATTTCTGAGAAGCAGTTCAGCATGAAAAATTACCATGCCATTTTACTCAAGCTAATTTCTCCAAAATAAACTAATGGTAAAGGAACTGAGTACTAGTCAGAAGCTTACATATTTGCTCAGAAATGCACAATTAACTGTGAGTCTTGCTAATTCCCAGCTCAATTACTGAAAGAAATGTGATAATTTAAAGCATATTGGAAAAGACAAAAGAAAACTTAGTTATGAAAACAAAGAACATTTTAGCAGATGTGAGCTTAAAAATCTTAATAAACAATAAACATATCCCATGTTCTATTATTTGACTGGAAAGGATACTAAGTTTTGAATTAGATAGAAAAATGTACAACCATGTTTCTGAGAGTGCAGCTGGCTTAGGGTTGGGGGGTTGAGTTTTGGCTTTGTTTTGTTGCAATCTTCCTTTTTTATCACTAAGGTGCATTAAATAGTTTGAAGCACACTGAACAACTTTGGTTTAGTAAGAGCAGTATCAAGCATTTAAAGGCTATGAATGTCAATGGTTTTATCCCATGTATAAACATTTTATATTCCCAAACCAATCCTATCTGAAAGTGCAGCCATCTTAAGACTCATTCATTGCTGGACTTTTCTACTTGTTTTTTGGGCTTTTTTCTTAGCTACTGTAGTACCATCATCATAAATACCAGAATTATTCGAAGTGTAACTAAGTTTTAAATGATGGCATATCTTTGAATCTGCATCACAGACTTCTCATTTGGAAGTTCACATTCTGAACGGAAATTTTGATGGACATTTCAATAAGACTGAGATCAGTCCCTTAACAAGACAGCAATACAGAAAACAGGAATTGCTCAAAATTGAGAATTTTGGTGTTCACACAATTCACATATTCCTTTTGTGCCTTTTTTCCCCTTCACTTTGCAACAGAAAGACTTTTAATAAAATATTTCCCAAGTTTTGGGTTGAGGATGAAAAGGTTAGCCGTCTACCAATTCAAGGAAAACAAACCATACTTTCTGCAGAACAAGCTGAGTAAGTTTCCTATATATTCTCATATTTGAACAGTGCTGTGAACTCAAAGAAATGACAGACCAAAATGATGGCCCGCACGCAGCAGCGAACAGTAAGCAGATAGAGCTTCAGAGCCTTTACTGAGGCTGATGAAGCCTCTTCCGTGGGAAAAGCCTTTGCAAAACATACAATAATAATTAAACCCCAGAAAACAGTGAAATCATCCAGGTTTGTTTTCAAATGGGCAGGGAGGAGAAGCAGCCTTCCTTGTGAAATAATTCCCAGCAAAGGCGGCACTGTGCTACATCTGACAAGGATTACAAAGGTCAGCCATACAGCAGCCTGAAACTAACAGATGGCACCAGACTACTTTTCTTTTTTTTTTTTTTTCAAACCTAACAGGAACAGAACCTAAGCTAGGAAAGCAAATACTTAAATAGTGCTAACAATTATCCGAGTAAAGAACTAACACGGACCAAAACACCTACACACACTCATGTCCTGGTACATGCGCAGCATGTTACTGCAAATCTGACATTAAGAAACCAAGGGGGAAAAAAATTGGTTAGCTTCAGTTACGGAACATATTAGAACAAATGCCAAAATAAAGCTAAGCACCAGCATTCAGACAGTGAGACTAAGTAAAGTCTAAATGTTTGATACTGGGAAACACTATTCTAAGAGATCACTTGTATATTTTTTTCCCCCACCAGAAAGAGCTATGGGGAAATATTTTTAAATTTTAGCACACCACCGTGCACTTTGCATTAAAAAAAAAAAAAAAAAAAAAAAAAAAAAAAAAAAAACAGAAGAACAACTGCCTTTACTGAAGAAAAGCACTCGTTACGCTTGCACCTGTAGAGACATTAATACCAGACGCCAGAAAGCGTGCAGAGTCACGGCCCTGCTATGGAGAAACCAGGACCAGATCATGACCACCAGGCGGGAGCAGCCGTGGTGACGCCTGCCTGAATCCAGAGGGCTTAGTACATCTTCCTTCGCAAGCAACAGCTCCTGGGTTGAGAGACACAAAAACTTTTCTTCTAATGCTGGGGAAAATTGCACTTTTAGAAGACTCTAGTGTCTGAATTTGTGAAAATATTTATTTTATAGCCAGCCAGGCTCCGTGGGATTCAAGGTTAGCGTTTTCGAGCCTTGCCAGGGGCAGGGATGACGAGGAGCAAGGCCTGGGCATTTGACCCAGGCTGGCCAACAGGATTATTTCATACCATGAACGTCACATTCAATATAAATTAGAAAAGTTTGCTGTGTAGCTGGCTCTCTCCCTGATGGCGGCGGTCCAGACAACTCCGTGCCCCGGTGCCGGAACCCTGAGGCCTTCCCTTCCTCCTGAAGCCATTGCGCTCCCAGTGTCTGCCATTTGCTGTCCCTGCTGGGAGTGCACAGCTTCTGCTGATGGAATTGGCTGAGTATAATTCCTGTATATCTTATATCAGTATCGGGATTAATACTGGTTCTTTAGTATTATTGTTAATTATTCAGTCTTAGTCTATTAAATCTATTCATATTTCAACCCTTGTGTTTCTTTGTGTTCCCCGATTCCCCTTTCCGGGTGGGGAGGGGTCGTCGGGTGATAGAATAATTGTCTAACGACAACAGATTGTTATGGGTTCTCTCAAACCGTAACACGGTGTTTCAAGAGGAAAGAGTGGACTGCCAATATATCCTATATGGTGCGTTCTTCAGACTTTGCCAACGCAAAATGACACAGAAAATCCATACACCAAAGATTCAACAGTGACTATCACCAGAAACAAATGTTTAAGTCAAGATGAACCAGGGATGGTATAAAGGAGATACTGTCGTCCCAAAAATGCTCAGCAGTGGGTTGTGGGTTTTTTTGGAAGTTGATTACTGAAATGCAAGGGTCAGGACACTAACTTTCATTAGCTCTTGGAGTTACTACTAAGCTTAATAGGGGTTAAAAACAGCGCTGCTATCAAAATAAGGTTAAATGGGGAAGGTTAGCAGCAATTCGTTAAGCTATATCGTTATACTGCCCAAGTTAAAAGACTGAATAATCCATCTGAAAGTTTTAACATCTAGAGTAGCAATTACTCCACTGAACTTCATCCCCAATAAAATGGTTTATACAGACAAGAACACTATCAGCACTTACTTCGTTTAAGATCTAATTTCATACAGGAAAAGCTCGACTGCCAAGTCCCAAACTGAAGAGCCGGTCCCAGTTATCCCTTTGCATTTTGAAGTAAAACAGAGCTTTAACACTCTTCCTTCTCTTCCACCCTAACACAACTGCAGGTGAGAGAAGATGACTAAATGAAAAACGTCAAATTCCACTTCACTGGAGTACGGGAAGGTTCGCAGCAGCTCTCTGCAAGTCAAAGAGGGCCGGGCTCCTCGCAGGCTTCCAGGCAGCCTCACGTCCTGGCGGCGCTTTGAACCCATTTGGCTGGGGAGCGTGCCCCAACACCATTAGCCCCAAGGTCGGATAATAAAACTGTGGAGTGACGCTCCGCTTACCAGTGGACTCGGCTAATTCCAAGTAGACAGCACAAAAGGCAAACTCAGCTTATACCTGCAGATTTTCAAAGACAAGAGTAGGGAAGACATCCCTTCAGGACTTGGCCGCCATCCAGATATTCAGAAAGGTGGGGGAGTTTGAAGAGGCCTACAAGCAATTCTTACTTTCACTCTGCACAGCTCACAAAACAAAACTCAGGATTTAGTCCTGTCTTATAAAGAAGGAGTTTTTGGAGATCAGGTGCCAGTGCTGACACTTTACTGGATGCAGAAAAGCCTGATCTAGGTAAAGGCACCTGCCTTCAGACTCCAGTTCTGAGAGTTTTTAAATAACTCTCTATAAATCATCAAGGGGAAAAAAAAAAAAAAAAAAAAAAGAAAATCACTCCTTTTTCCAAGGAGAATTTATTTTATCTACTTTAACATTATCACACACCCACCCGAAAAAATCAAACACATTCTTCTGAAATAGCACTGCTAGCTTACATACTTATTGGCAACTTTACCACTGACATCTGGAGAAAGCTACGTACACACTTTATTCCTCTTTTCCTCAAAGTATTTGTAGGAAGCATGGTACATGAACATTCAACTCCTACTTGTGATATTAAAATGCATGTTAATCTTTTACAGTTTGAAGGAATAACAAATTAATTTTATATATTAAAGTATGCAAAATAATAGAAGTTAGCCATTGATATCATCAGTACTTGGAATGCTTTCTTCCACTTTTTCCAAAATGCTTCGGAGCCAGATACTATTAAAAAGCGTAAACCATAAAAAAAGGCAGCTCATCTTCCTGTGGCGTTGCAGTGACTTTTACTGACTATAATCTGGCTTGAAATTAAAGTGCTGAATAATAATAAAACCCATCCTTTTTAGTTTCAGACCACAACCACATTGCTAAGCATCTTTTTCTTTTAAATACACATTCATCTTTTACTTCACGTCGTCTGCACTTACTGTTTTGAATACAAATGGCTTGTTTGTGAAAACGCTCTGATTTGTCTGTATTACCTTCCTAAAAAATGTGAGAGCTGCTGTTACAGTCTTAAAACGCTGTGCCTCCCTGTGCAGAGCCCGGTCACCTTTCCACCTCTCGGGGCGGTTTTCAGAGCTTAAAAATTACAATTCTGCATAATTCCAACCCTGGACTCAACACCTGCCCAAGCTGAACTCCAGCTTTCTAGATCGCGCTGTTCTCCAGCGGAATATCTGGGAAGACACAGCAGAAGATAGAGAAGGACTGATACCAGTTAACGCTGATATTATACAGTCTCTCTTCTTTCTCCTAACACTTCAGAAATGACCTTGGTTGGTTGGTTGGTTTTTTTAAACAGGAAAGATAAGCATGTTTGCAGAAGACTGATGTAGAGTTTAGATGGGTAAGAAATCCTCAGTGGTGATTTGATTCTGCAGCCCGGTTATGCTCAGTTACTGGCCCATTGGGCCACTGAGCCCGGTCTCAAAATTATTGTGTTCTTAGTACACACGGACTACAGACGCGTCAAAGAGCTAGACCGAGCCCTTACCACGCTCACAGCAACAGGACCGTGCTGTCAGGTTAATACTACCGTGTATGAACAAGGCAGACGAAACTAAATGCATTTTGTACACTCCAAAAATCGTCTCTCCCAAGACACAGATTAATCCTACGTGTACTTATTTAAATAAGGCACCCCTTCAAGCTGGACGTGGATGTACCTTGTCAACAGGTAGCTTAATTTCCCTCCTCGTTGCAAATCTGCAACTCGTAGGAGCTAGGTGAAGCACCAGCAAAAGTGATACTGCCTGCGGCTCGGGATCCGTGTCCACAGGGCTTGGCCCCCGGCCCGTCCCCCTTCCCGCACCCAGAGGGTGCCTCGTTCTCCGTGCTGTTATGGCAGACATCACTGGGTGGCACTGTTAGACAATGTTCATGTCCTTGTCAAGGTAAGCAATATCCTCTCCCCCCACACACCTCTGTCAATTTTTATCTGCTGGTAGTTGAGCTGTGTGGGCTTTTCAAGGATGCTGTTGCAAGCAGCAGCGGTGGCGTTGTTCTCTGACATCCCCTTTCCCACAGCAACACGCTCTGAAACTGCGTTCGCTCCCCAGGGAAATAAAATCTGGTGCCTTGCAAAAATTCCAGAAAAGTATTTTTTCATTAAATTCTGTAGGTGTACAGTGCTGTATTTACAAATCCTCAAATATAAAATAGTTGTACTAGAACTTCAACATCGTTCCCTATAGTTTTCTCACTGCCAATGAAGCTTGTCCCAAACCTGATCTCAGAAGGGCCACATGCACTAGCACTGTTACAGAGGTGCTCCCAAACCTTGCCCTGTCTGCACTCAAAAGTCCAGCTTTGCCCAACTAGAGAGAAAATATTTGATGTGTGTTCCTCTGCTCTTTAAGAGACTGTCACCTGCTAGTTACTGAATTTGACAAGATACTAAAACCAAAACAAAACTCATCATAGAATAATAACCTTCTTAAAGAGAAGCTTAGCTGTGATTAGAATACTATTCTTTACTCTTTTTTTATTATTCTTTATTAGAATAATATTCTTTACAGATCAGTTTATGCTCAGTCACATGCTCAAAACTGCAGCAAGATGCTTACTGAAAGGTGGGAAGGGTACTCCTGATTGCCCAAAGTGCGTGGGCTAATAATTACCAGAAATTTCATGTAGGTTCTTCACCTTCCAGCACAAATTGCAAGGTTAATGTAATATTACAGGATGCGGAAAATTGGAAGCCAACGCCTTGACTATGACTACAGGACTTCAAATATAGCTATTACTTGACTAAAAGCAGGCTTAAGTCACATACACACACACACGCACAAAAAATTCCAACTCTGCAAAGATACAGTAACTAACTTCTGACCCTCAGGTACTTTCAATATAGCAGATGGTACAGTAACAGTTAGGAATAATCAAAGAACAGTCTGGGTTGGAAGGGACCTCTAAGGGTCATCTAGTCCAAACCCCCCCTGCAATGAGCAGGGACATCTTCAACTGGATTGGGTTACTCAGAGCTCCGTCCAACCTGACCTGGAATCACAGAATCACAGAACATTTTTGGTTGGATGGGACCTTTGAGATCATCGAGTCCAACCAACAACAACAAAAAAAAAAAAAAAACCACCACAAAAAAAAAAAAAACCCACACCCAAAAAATCCCAGAACACCGACACCAAAACCAAACCAAACGCCCACAACCACACCCCACACCCACCCACAAACAGACGCAAACCAACAATCTCGGGCACTAGAGCATGCCCTGAAGTGCCATGTCTACACGTTCCTTAAATACCTCCAGGGATGGCGACTCCACCACCTCCCTGGGCAGGCTGTTCCAGTGCCCGACCACTCTCTCAGTAAAGTAATTCTTCCTAATATCTAATCTAAACCTCCCCTGCCCCAACTTCAGACCATTTCCTCTGGTCCTGCCATTATTCCCTTGGGAGAAGAGGCCAACACCCACCTCTCTACAACCTCCTTTCAGGTAGTTGTAGAGGGCAACGAGGTCCCCCTCAGCCTCCTCTTCTCCAGTGTTTCTAGGGACAGCACATCTACCACCTCTCTGGGCAACTTGTTCCAGTGTTTCACCACCCTCAGAGTAAAGAATTTCTTCTTTATATCTAGCCAAAATCTACCCTCTTCTACTTTAAGACCATTATGCTTTGTTGTATCACAACAGGCCCTGCTAAAAAGTTTATCCCCAGCCTTCCTGTAGCCCCCTTTAGGTACTGGAAGGCTGCAATAAGGTCTCCCCAGAGCCTTCTCTTCTCCAAGCTGAAGAACTCCAACTCTCTCAGCCTGTCTTCATAGGAAAGGTGCTCCAGCCCCCCAAACACCTTCGTGGCCCTTCTCTGGATCCACTCCAACAGGTCCATGTCTTTCCCGTGCTGAGGGCTCCAGAGCTGGACACAGTACTCCAGCTAGGGTCTCACCAGAGCAGAGTAGAGGGGCAGAATCACCTCCCGTGACCTGCTGGCCACACTGCTTTTGATGCACCCCAGGATACAGTTGGCCTCCTGGGCTGTGAGCACATGTTGTCAGCTCATGTCCAGCTTTTCATCCACCAGTACCCCCGAGTCCTTCTCAGCACGACTGCTCTCAATCCCTTCATCCCCCAGTCCGTATTGATACTGGGAGTTGCCCCAACCCAGGTGCTCTTAGCCTTATTGAACCTCATGAGGTTCACATGAGCTCACCTATCAAGCCTCTCCAGGTCCCCCTAGATGGCATCCTGCCACTCAGGCCTGTCAACCACACCACTCAACTTGGTGTCCTCTGCGAACTTGCTAAGGGTGCACTCGATCCCACTATGTTGTTGATGAAGATATTGAATGGTACCGGTCCCAGTACAGCCCCCCATGGGACACTTGTCACTGATTTCCATCTGGACGTTTAGCAGTTGACCACTACCCTCTGGATGCAACCATCCAACCAATTCCTCATCCCCTGAACAGTCCACCCATCAAATCCATATCTCTCCAATTTAGAGAGAAGGATGTTGTGAGAGACTGTGTCAAAGGCCTTGCAGTAATCCAGACAGACGCCATCTGTAGCTTTTCCCTTTTCCACTAACATAGGGATCTACCCTTTGAACAGTCAGAAATTAATACGCCATATCAGGACTGAATTCAGAGGAGTCCAGACCAGCAGCTTGCATCTGGACACCAACATGAGCCTCTTTACAAAACACAATGTCTTCGTTAACTCAAGCAACAATGAATAGCTGTCTTTAATGGGCGTTGAAAGTATTTAGCCCTCTTCCTTTTCTTTTCCAATTGACAAACGTGCTGCTCTTCTGCCTTATGTTAATGTCGTTTTCAAGGTGGTCCAACCCACAAAATTTTCACTCAACAAAATTGCCATCAAGCACAAAAGGGCCCCTAGGAGAATTTGTCAAAGAAAAGATTTCAGATCTATTTGCATATATGCATTGGGGTCTTATTTCAAAAATAGAGAGATGCACAGGGAGACATCTTTGTTTTATTTGAAAGCAGTATTAACTGGTTCCCACATATTCACAAGGCTCAGCTAGGGAATGCTGGCCTTCGTACTGGTGAAAGTGGTGCTTTGGGCAGTTGCATCTGTCTCTTCTCTCTTTGCTTCTTTACCTCTTCTCACGGTAAATAAGAGAAGAGGTATCTTCTATCCTAAGAGGTATCTTCTATCCTAAAGAAATAGGATAAAAGCTTAACTAAAAAAAAATTCTAAGAAGCTGCACCGTACGCGGCCATTATTCCCTTTATTTTAAGCTTCATAAAAACGTCAGTTCTTCACAGAGAAAATGACTGAGCTACACGGTATGACTAATAGCCCCGGCTGAAGAAAGCACTCCAACGTGCACTCAGCCTCAAGCACACACTCACGGCCCAGTGATATGAAGAGGAACTAATTGTTTTCCTTCCTCGGGATGGCTGCCGGAGGGAGTGCAAGGCATGAAATACATTTCCAGTTTCACTTAAGTTAAATGACCGGCATACAAGTAGCTCCTACGTAACGAAACTCCTACTGATGTGTGTGCTTGGTCCTTCTCTCTCCCAGTGCAATTCCGAAAACAAGTAAATTAGGATCCCAGAGTGATTGGTCTCTGCTAACATTTGATGGGAATTAATAAGATCTTTGAAGCAATTAGCTAGGTAAGAGAGGAGAGTTAATCATAACTGGTAGTACAAGAGTCTGAACACACACTTCACCTTAAGCAACATGCTCTTATTTTGAAGAGTTTTAAGAGGGATGAAGCAAACTGAGTTTTTTATTCTGGCATTTAAAAGAAATATATATTTCAACGGATATACAAGTCACCGTGTTAAGTAGTATCACCTGCACAGTAAGCTTTTCTTCCTTCTACAACCTCTCAGCCACCAAACACCTTCCTTTTACACGAGCTTAAACCACGCAGGCATTTTGCAAACCGTGCCCCTTTTCTCTCTCCTCCCTTGGGTACCGGCTTTTATTAAAAGCACCAAACTTTTGCCAGCCTGCTGATTTAAACACTGCCACTAATTACAGGGAGGAGACAGAAGATTTCTTGTAGGGCAGATGGCCAGGGCAGGGTCCCCGTGGGCTAGGGGACCAGGGCAGCCACACGTCCACATCCCTTGCGGGTACCAGGGCTGGCCACAGCTCTTCAGCTGGGCTTGAGCAAGTAGGTCAGCTGTCACCTGCGACAGGGTTAACAGGCTCTTCTGCGAGGAGCTTGACCAGCGGGTATCTCAGGATCAGTTTTCGACAGCTGAGGCTGAAATCTTTTTACCTTTAGAAAACCCCAGTATATTTTTCAGCCAAGAAATGGGCTTTCTTCCCCCCCTTGGTCTTGGTAAGGGCTCTTCCTGCTCCTGTCTTTCCCTACAGCCGCTGTGTTGACCATCTCTTCCCCTACACACCTTTAGCTGTCTGTGTTGGAGACCTGCACAAGTATCAAAATGCAAGAAACAGTCATTTAAAGTAGTCAAAACCCTAGTATTTTCAAGTTTGCAGACATATCCCGATTACAAACATTATTTTTTTTTGCCTAGCTAAGCAGATCACTTTGTGCCTCAAAATGGAACCAAACCAGGGAGGGAAGCAGGGAGTCATACTTGCCATCTTAAGTAACTTCCTAAATGCCTCCATTTAATACATATCTATAACTCTTTTGGTCCTGCCAGCAACAATACACGTCATAACATCAATCTTATCAATGAACAGGTTGTTTTTAAAACAGCACCCTTCCAAACTACTTCTTACACAAACTTTCCCAAAACGTACAGGTCACTGTAGGAGTACTATTTTTAAAAGGACTCGTACCCTCTGCATTTTAGCTACAGCTTTATCCCTAAGCTGACTGCTGGGACTGTTTAGCTTGAGGAAGAGGAGACTGAGGGGTGACCTCATCACTCTCTATAACTACTTGAAAGGACATTGTAGAGAGGTTGGTGCTGGTCTCTTCTCACAAGCAAATAGCAATAGAACAAGAGGGAATGGCTTCAAGTTGCAACAGGGTACGTTTAGACTAGACATTAGGAAGAAATTCTTCACAGTAAGAGTGATCAGACACTGGAACGGGCTGCCCAGGGAGGTGGTTGAGTCACCATCCTTGGATGAGTTTAAGAGTTGTTTAGATGTAGTGTTGGGGGATATGGTGTAGGGAAAAACTTTGTAGAGTAGGGTAGATGGTTGGACTCAATGATCCCAAGGGTCTTTCCCAACCTAGATGATTCTATGATTCTATGACACCTGATTCACCACGACCACAGTCTCCAGAGCAAGCACTGCCTTCAAGTTGAGTTTGCTGGACCACCAAGGGACAACCCAGGGGAAGGCGGGTTGGAGTTCAAATGTTCTGGAGCCCAGGCGAGTGAAGTGAGGATACAGTTGCTCAAGTTTCAACAGCTCATCAGCTGCCATTCCAGCCCTGCCATCCTGCAAACCAAAAGTCATCCCGGGGGAGCCCGAGCACTGCTTTTGCTAGGTGGTCGCTCTCTCTCTCTGCTTAGCTCTGTTACCTGGGCTCAGGGCTGCAGCAAAGGCAAGCCTCAAATGCAGAAAGCTGGATCCCATGCCATTTGGGGGTTTTAGAATTACTCTTCTAAAAAGAAAAAAAAAACAAACACCTCTTATCTGCAAGATGGGACAAGGTTTATCCTCCTTCCTCAGTTACTTGAGCTTTCCCAGATTACAAGGTCCATACATACTTTTTGTCAAAAAATATTTAATTGAATACCATGAATAGCAGAAAGTATTTCCCTTTCTCCCCACAGAAAGCCTTTTTCTTCCTCATATAAAAAATATAGGTGGCAAATAAGCTACATATGTGCCTCATATACATTCACTTCTCCTGATGACACTATCTAATTATTGGATATGTAAAAGGAGGGACAAAGAGACAATAAAACATGTAATCCCCCTCTAGCCCTACCTCCCACTGAAGGCATATTTATCGTCAGAACGAAGCTTCTCAATTCCATCCAATTCGTGTTCCACCACTTGGAAGACAAGAAAATTAAAATCTCTTCTCTCCTCTGTTTGCTTCAAAAAGCTTTTAAGTTCCACTTGAAAAGAAATACAAAGGAGTCTTTGGGACAGAAAAGAGTGGGTGGACAGTTTAAAAATTCAAGATCAAGCCTGCAACAGGAGTTTCGAGACATTATTTCTTCAGGCAGTAAGAAGCGGGTAAGATATTACGTCTTTGCACGTATTCTCTATAAAAGGCATTTTGCAAGCCCTCTTATCTCATCTGTAGTAAAGGGTTTTTCCCTCCTTGCCATGCCAGCAGGAGACTGCTGTGCAGACGAGATGATGTCACCTCCAGGAATCCCCCCCAAGCCCTGCCAGCTGAGTCCTCCCAGTAACAGAGATACCGGCTATAAATAGTTATCTGGGGAAAACAAGGACAGTTAAGGAATTCTGAGGAAAACAAGAAATGGAGAAGACTTCATAAATATTTTTTTTTAAAAGATAATGTTTCTTCATCTTCAGACATCAATAGTAAAGATTCTTAAGAAAAGGAGACATGTCGGGAGAATGCCTCTGCCTCACAGTAACTTTACAAAGTTCATTATCCAAATTTGCCATCGCTCCTAAAATTATGCCAGAAGTGGGAAAGAACATGAACATATACAAGATTATAGTCATATACATGTGCTTCTGTCATAGAAATCTGCTGTTCAGAACAACCTCTGGCAATACAGATACTACACGCTGAGGAGCATCGCTCCCTGCTTCACAACCTCACAACATTGAAAGCTGCAGACTGCGAAAGCCTCATTTGGGGGAGCTCTGCACTGTTTCCCCAGCATTGCATACATTTCAGACGCTAGCTCTGCGTGCCGTAAAGAGTATTTTGAAAGTTCTATAGAACTGTAAACATGGGGAAATTTCTCTCAAAATATGAAAAGTTTTAGTAATTCAGAAAGCACAGAATACATGCTGCAGGGAATTATTAAGCCTACATAGAACTACAGGTAAAAAAAAAAAAAACAAAAACAAAAACAAAAACCCAAAAAACAAACTTCCTGTGCAACTGCTTTGGTGACTGAAAAAGTGTCATTAAGTACGTGATGTCCAAAGCAGGACTGACAGTAAATGTCACTAGCAAAGGAGTTCAGCAAACATCTACCAGGAGGTGCCTCAGATTTGCCTGACCCTGGGATGCACAAAGATGCACCAACTGAAAACACAAAGCGTATCTGAAGTAAGTATTAAGTTTAAATCAGTATATTAGAGTACGTGGCATATTTAAGTAGCATTTACATCCTGCAAAAGTAGCAGGTACTGCCGGTACATAAAATCCTATGGGATGATAAACAACAAATGCGTTTTACTTGGCAGGAAAAGCATTTGGTGTGTTTTGGGGAGTGGGGAGGAAGGGGGGAGGTGGGGAGTGAGAATTTTCAGAAGTGCTAGTGTGTTACCTAGGCTGGTAAGAGAACACTAGTCCTGCTGGAGTGCCACAAGCCTATTTCAGATACATAGAAAATATTTACAAAGCCCGAATTTACAACACTGAAAGTTATTACTTCAGGTTTTCAGGGAAGTCCCATCTCCAACACCATTTGATATTACACATGCCAAATCCCCTGATGAAATACCTGCTGCACCTCGTACAGTAAAAGCAGAAAGCACCGCAGAGAAATAAGAGAACAGACTATCACAAACCAATTGTCTTAGCACAGAGAAGGCAAAATAACAAGCCAAATGAATTGATGAGTTAGTTTAAGAACACAGTGTCGGGGTAGTAAAAATATCCTCTTTAGTGCTGTAGTGAATAAAGAAAACAGCTGTCTAAATATTTGAGTTTTTCTGAAAAAACATTTCTATACTATGGTGGACAGCAAAGCTAGTATTTTCACACACTGAAGGAAGGAAAAAAAAAGAAAAAAAAAAAAAAGAACTGACCAGAAACAAAGGGAACCCTAATGGTGATGTTAGCCAATTAACAAAGCTATTTTCACTTGAGGAAAACTGCATGAGAAACTTGTCTGTCAAGGAAGGAAATGAAATTAAAACAGACTAGGCTAACGCAAGCTGCTAAACGAAGGAGTCGGTTGAAGTGAACCCAGCCTCGCTGCTGACAAAGTGCGCTGGAAGAGCTCACGGGAAAACTCCTGTCACTTTATCATTTAATCTCCGTCCCAACAGCTGCCACAAAACAGATCCAGGGACTGCCTGGGAAAATCTTTACACTATTAATTTTATTCTGAGCAATGAGATGGGCTTCCAGCATAATCCTTAAACCACCTGAAGAGGCAACTGCATTAAGCGTTGCATCAGATCTGCAATGGAGACACAGAAACCCCCAAAAAGAGAAACTCTAGGGATCAAGGCTAGTCTTCATTTCATGCCAGAAGTCACAAAGTCTGAACACCATCTGCTGCAGTTGCCCAAAGAACAAGGTTTTCCAAATGAAATGCTCCCATCACCTCAAGAAGCACCTGAATGAGGAATTCACAGCGGCAGCCTGGGAATTACACTGCGCTAAACTATAATAATCATCGCCTGTAAATCACTCGGAACGTGTGTCCCTTCTGTACGTGACATTTTAACTCGACTTCCCTGACACTGATATAAAAGGTCAATGGCCTCAACACTGAAAGCCAGTGTTTCAGTTTTGCATGCTTTCACTCGACCAAAATAAAATAACAGAGAAAGGCACAAATTTCATGTTTTTAGCACTTTGAACATCAGGCTCTTAAGAAGTGACAAACTTCCATAAATATTAGTGTTTCAATATTTTAGCCTCTGCAAGTTACGTAATCAGAGTTAAAAAGCCAATTTGTTCTCTGAATGAGTCTAAGTGCCATCATTTTACTTTTATGCACTCTCCTCCACCCTCAAGAATAAAATCACTTCACAGAAGGCTCAGACTAATATTCCCTCCTTAACTTACAAAAATAAGCATTCTTCTCATTTGCCGTAACACCTTTAAAAGTGACTTCACTGAGCCCGAACTAGTGCTCCACAACTTCCATAAAAACTGTTCTCTTGCTTTTCCCTGAAGTTAACTCTTGCACATAAAAGGAGGGATCAGACAGACATTAATTTCAAAAATAGCAAGTGTATTTTAAAAGGCAAAAAAGTCATTAGGATCTGTAATCAGGATTTTTTTTCCCCCCCCATGATGTTCAAGCATAACTAATTCTTTAATCTACTGCTCTCTTGTTTAAGGCCAGTGGGGGGTGGACAAAAAGGAAAGAAAGAAAGAAAGAAAAAAAAATCACCTCTTAATCATCAGTGCAAGCAGGTCCTACTACAAGTCACAGCAAAATGCAAGTAAACAATTTATCCGAGTCCAGTGCTCCTGCAGTGGGATAGATTCAGATGATAGGAAAATAAAAGCATTTTGACTCTAGCTGCCACCTAAGCTCTAGCTGCTCCAAACGCACTAGTAACATAGTCCGGCTGCCTCAAAATTAGAAATAGTCCTGCCAAATACAGAGCAAAGGAAAGGCTGTTTTTCCTCGTACCACGGCCACGGGGCTGGAGAACGTGCCTGTGGCTCAGGCAGGTGAGCGCTGCAGAGACTCCCAAGCCCCTTCTCAAGGCGTTAGCTCAGGTACAAGAACAATTACCATTTAGCCCTTGTATAGCACAGAGTCTCTTGTAGGCAAATTTACCCGGCTGAGAAGCCAACCCTGGGCTGACTCAGGTGTGTACACTACAGCCCACTCTGTTATTTCACCTACTTCTGAGCCTGCTAAAGGCTTCTTATGAATCCGAGACCTCTTTTAAAGTCGCAAGCTAATCCTCATATATTCATTTCCCTAACTTTGAAATGCACCTTTAGATAAACCTGAAAAACGTCAAGAAATAATCACTTGGTACTATTTA
Source organism: Numenius arquata (assembly GCF_964106895.1). Taxonomy (NCBI): domain Eukaryota; kingdom Metazoa; phylum Chordata; class Aves; order Charadriiformes; family Scolopacidae; genus Numenius; species Numenius arquata. The sequence goes on along the minus strand of NC_133580.1, from coordinate 31,641,390 downwards.
GAGAACATGAAAACTATCCAATTAAAGTATTCACACACACACGGAGGGAATCCAGAAGTACACGCTGTACTTCTCAGAAATAAAAAGGGAAGCAATAAAACTACCACTTGCTACGGAACGTCAATTCATTGCATAGTTACATGCAGCTTGACCAAAGCTAAAAAGACGACACAAATCCCAACAACCTGAAATCCCCAAGACTAAAGAATCTGGATAATCAGGAAGAAAGAAGCGTAATTTTCTCCTGTGTAACTTCAACACAAGATTGACCTCAATGAGTACAGAGCTAAGCATGCACCACATTAGCTTATCAAACACAGTTCAGAGGGTACTGGAGAGAGAAGTGAACACAATCTTTGTACACAAAAGTACAAGTAAATGTTAACAACATCTGAAAAGCAGTATTACTAGCGTTAATACTAGGTAGATGAAAGACGCCGTCCTGAAAGAAGCTAGTCTACAGAGAAAAGAAACTGAATGAGACAGATATAAGGTTTCAGGTTCAATCAATTACAAACAGTCTTGAATTACACAGAGAGCTGATCATTTTAACAGTGAATGACAGAAAACCAGAACTCAAAAAATAGCCTCCGGCAATCATCTAACCTTGCTCTTGCCAACTTGTGCAGTGTAACTCACCGTTGAAACACTGCAGAAAACAAATGAGGCATGAAGACCCTTCCCCACTCCAAGAACCACATGCTACAATCAGACAAGACTTTTTAATAGGAGAAACTGCGTATGGACTAGAAAGGCTGAGAAGCCCTGACTAACACCAGTCCCTGCCTCCAGGGCAAACCCTGGCATCTTTAGGCCATCTCTACCGCCCGCAGCATGATTTCTCTGCAGAAGCATCCCAGGCAGCTACATGAACAGAACCAGATACCCCCGGCTACGTCAGTGCAGCTCTAAGGCTGAGCTGACAGGCTCTCAACGGGGTTAACTTGCTGCTCTGCCGCTTTCAGGGTCCAGCTAGGATCTCCTTTGCTAGGATCACCACAGCTAGGGGACTGAGGGGGTTACATACTTTGGCCAGCTTTCATTTCTGCATCTTCACAACGGTGTCAATGTTTCATCTATCTCTTGTTAAGTCTCTGGGGAATTTTTTTCAGCCCTTGAAACACGTTCAGTACTGGGAAATTTCCATCCTGTGTAACCTAAAGCTCCACCACTGCAAATTAAAATAATTTATTTTAGCCTCAGCAGAAATGAAGAGCAGAAGATCTCTATCTTTCTTACACCATCTTTTCATATCATTGAAGATTTAGGCATTCCCCAGTCGTCTTGTTTTCTAGGCTAAAGAAACCCAAAGCCTTCAGATTTTCCCCAAAGGCTGAGTTTTTCAAACCTTATGTCCTAGCCTTGTTGGTGCCTTTGAGACCCTACCCCCTTTAACCAGCACATCCTTCTTTAATAATAAGTCTAAAACGGAGGCTAAAAGCACAGTGCTAAGCACAGAAGAATAATTACCTCCTCTGCTATTTATCTGACATGTTTCATCACCTAAACAGCCCTAATGAAATCTCGGTGTTGTGCACGCCACCCCTGACAAATTCAGTTTGAGATCCACTGCGATTCCTGGGTCCTTCCTGGCCGGCACACTGCCCGGCCCATTTATATTTGTGCATTTGATTTCTCCTAAGTGTAACACTTTACGGTTGCCTTTATTAAATTTCACCTCATCGATTTCAGACCATTTTTCCAATTCATCATCTGAAATTCTAAATCTCTCCTCCTAACTGTTTATAATCCCTTCCCGCTTTGTCTTCCAAAAACACTCAAATTATCCTCTTCGACAGTAACAAATGGATGATGAATAATGAGAATATCGACTAGTAAACAACTTAAGCCAGCCTCCTCCAGGAATTAACTTAATAGTCTGACAGCAAACAACTGAGCCTAGCTCAACGTTTCAGCCTAATTTCTCAGTGGACTCCAGCGTTGCCTGTCATCATCCAAGCAATGGAAAGAAATCATTTCTTCAGCACCTGCTTTGACCAAGCTAATCTCATCTCGTCACTGTGAACGCGTCTTTCCTCACCAAGTTCGCTGATGGACTTTTAAATGCTAACGTTTAGTTTGGTGGGCAGAGTTTGAACAGGGCCTGTTTTTCTATCCATATAACTATTTACTGTCCTAAAAAACATTACCGGTGCCAAAAGTATATAAAGTAAGCAGGAACCAAAAAAGTATCTGGAAAAGAAGTCACTATTTCGGAAGGGAACTATAAGAGCTGCAGAATCCTTGACAAGTTTTCAGATGTAAGGCAACTCTCCCAAAACCATGTGCTCCCCAAAATAGGGGGAGGGGGGGAGGGGAAGCAGGGGGGACAACACACAACACAAATCAAAACAAAACCCACCCACCCTTCTCAACTACATAAAAGACACAGGTAAATAAAACTATGCTAAATGATCCATGTGCTTCAAACAAAGCAGGAACACATCTATGTAGATTAGAAGACTATCTGTTTGACTGTGGAGCTATTTAATGTTTGCGAAGTTATACAAAAAAAAACAACTTACTGTTTAAGTCCCAAAATAGCAACAACTCTTCAGCCTGAAAAACATACAAGCTTTGTAAACAGAGATGAAAATAATTCTATTTCATTAAAGACCTACATCTTCAGTTGGAATTACTGACCCTTAGAGAAAAATCTATATAAACAAGCTGCAGTATAATCTATCAAAACTCCGTAGCGTCAGCAGTCTACTGTAACATTATACAGACCGCTTCAGTAGGACAAGTGCCAGCCTTTTCAGGAGCTACACGTATCTTCCTGCTGCTCTGTTCTGCACATGAACGCCCGGCTCTTCTTTCCAACGCCCGTTATTGGCACCGCTTCTTAATTCTACAAACCCTAGATTTGTTTCCGCGTTTCAAACAAGAAGATTATCGATAATATACCTTCCCTTAGCTCAAGGCATTACCTGGAAAAACCCTCACACCCTTCATTTCCTGCACGAGAAAAATCTGGGCACCTCTTCTTCAAGGAGAAGAGCCCACAATGGAGGTCACACAGGTGCCTTCTGCAGCCCACCTGGGACCCAGCACCCACAGCCAGGGCAAGCCTGCACGGCACCCAGGGACCCTTGTCAAATGCCACTCCCAAGCTTCCTTGTGTTGGAAAATACAACGGAAGAGAGTCTGGGAAAGGCAAAAAGATGCTAGGCATCGCCTCTCATCCTGAGATGGAGTCATGGTGTAACTGGGACAGGTACATGGGCCTGGGAAGCTGCCTTGATCCCACCGCTTTGGAGGAGTCCCAGCACAATTCATCTCCTCCTTCTTCTACCTCACCGCTAGAGCTTCTCTGTAGTTTGGAGGCTGCTCAAGAAAAATGCCTCAACAGAAAACATCAACTTAAGACTCACATCAGTCCTTTTGACAGCTTTTATACAGCGTAGCTATTTTGTAATTTCAAGGAAAGCTTTGTATCTTTTTTTTCCGTGTTTCATGCAAGAGTGACCAAAAGAGAATAATAATATATCTACTATATTCTAAAAGGAGGGAGACACTTAAAAACTAAATGCTACTCAGGTAGCACTTAAAACCTTGTTCTTACTCATACAAAAAGAGAAGTGTACATTCCCCACACTCCATTCGTACACCTTTTTTTTTTTTTTCTACAAATTAAATACCAAAAAGTACAAAGACTACCTACTACTAACTAAATAACTTCCAGGTCATCCATACTTCATTTCCCATAAGTGAAGTAAAATAAAGCTGTATTTGATCATTTACAATATATTGTATCATAATGAAAGTAAGCTGCTTCATGAGCGCTCTCAGGATTTCTTCAAAATGCAGAACTAATAAGCACAGCCGTACAAGTTGGCAAATTTGCTTCAAAAGGATGTTTTAGGTCATGTGAATCTTGCCACTGCCAAACTAAGTTAAACACAAAATAATGATAAAACAGGAAACACATGAATACCATCTTCCTTTTCAATGGTTTCTATTTCTTATCGCTGTGCTGCTGTTTAACAAGGTTTGCAAGTCCACTTGCAAAAAAGAAAAAATATCTAACAATAGCATGCTTCCTGTTGAAATAATTTTTCTACTCTCAGTTTTTAGGAACTTCATTTTAATTCTTAACAAGTAGCCATCTCAGCAATCACAAAAATTGCAAGAGCACTGCTGCTTCTTCTTGTCAACCACCAGTCAGAGTTGCTCAATAAAAACTGAATAATTCATGCACGATAAAGGTGAGATCTGATATTTATGCAGACTGAACAACAAAAGAGCCATCCCAAAAGAAATGCAAACCCCACCTTTTGGATCAAGCCAAGTTTTTCATTCATTACATGCTTCATGCCAAGGCTCCCTCAGGCTGTCACTATCGGAGCCTGATCTTGACACCCCAGTGGTGAAACGCACATAGTAAAAATTTATCGAGCAGAAGGGTTTCACAAATCTGCAACTAATACTACCCAAAACTGCTCTGAGAGCAGGTTAGCATCTGCATTAATCTGAGAGGCCAATAGATAAAACATTCAGCAGATCGTGTAACTGGAAACACTCTCCACAGTGGCAAGAGCCGTCTTCTGTGCTGCCAGCAGAGCCATAACGCCACTGTCCCCATCCTGATCCCTCCCTGGGAAGGGTACAGCCTTCAGCTTGATGCCTCCCGGCTTAAATAACTGAAGGCAAAACACACCTACCTTACTGGTACCGCGGATGACCAGGATGCTACGTTACACTGCATGTGAGCACCAACTCTCCCTCCCTTACTTCTGCTTCCGTACCATAATTAAAGCTGCAGAGCCTCAACTTGAGAAGACATGGGGCATGTACCAAGAGCCTGATGGTCTAATTTCGACGCCGTGACCTGGGCAAATATCTCCCCCATTTAAAAGAAAAACAAGTGAGGAAATCTACTCAGGCATCATCCGCACCCAGGTGTAGGAAAAGCCTCTGCCTAGTCTTCTGATCTCATGAGCCCGAAATAATACCTGGCCAGGCACCAACACATGCCCCGGTCTCCAGAGAAGGGTGGGAGATGCCTGGGAGCAGCTCGGTGGTGTACGAGACCCGATGTGCCATCCCTGGAGGAGCTTCCCAGCCTGATGCAGGGCTGGCTGGGAGCGCCGGGGTGCAGAGGAAAGCGGCCACCATCCCATGCCTGCCATGTATCCTCCAGCCTTTCAAGAGTTTTGCACTTCCCGTGCTATTCTGGAAGATTACAATATACTGTATAATTAGCTGACGCTACATTAGCCTGGGGTAAACATATTTGTTTCTGTTTTGCTGTTAGCACATCCCAATGGATCTTTAAACAATTAGATACAGAAATAAGTAAAGGAGCAGACAGGCATTTGATCCACCCGATTCACATCATCTAAGCCTTAGCCATCACCTCTCTCATTGTCTTTTTATGCAGTGTCAAAAAGACCCTGACACGTTACCACAGAAAACCTAGCAGATTTTAAAATATTATATGAAATGTATTCATCCTGCACCTGTAGACATACAAGTACTGTCATTATTTTTTCTGGACTTCAAAGGAAAGAGAGTCAGCGACTAAAAGCGGAGATTACGAGAAGTTTTCCCAGCATTGTCATTCCAGTAGAAAACAGTGCTTTGTCAGCTGTTTTGTGAATAAATATCTTCATTTTTGGTTCTTCCACTTACGAGTTCTATAGTTTCCCTATAAGTGCATATAGTTAGTTCCACTTCCTACATTTCCAACATATGAATTACTTATAGACTCTATATTAAAAAAAAATGACAATTCTAATGAGGTCAATTCTAATCATCAGGCCTAACGTAACTCTTGTTCAGCCTGCATTATTTGGGTCCCAAAGAAGAGAGATGAATGCAAAAGTGCTCAACATGGAAGCCCAGGTCTATATTCCCCACTCTTTAACCTCTAAGTTGGGATGTTCAGGATTACAGAAGATTCCTATAAACAAAAGGATCAAATCCGTCAGCCCTCAATGAGCAGGAAAGCCGTCCCCAGGGAAGGTGGAAATCATCACAGAAGGTCAACAGTCAACGGTCTGGCCAGTGGCTCAGCTTTCTCCACTACAAACAGAGAACAGCACTGGGATTTCCAACCAGGTGAAATTCAGCTGACTGTGGACAGTGGCAGGGTCGCCATTGGTTTCTAAATATCAGTAAAAGAAGCATGTCTGGTTAATTCAATTTTGCAGCCTTTTGAGCGATGCTAGAGGCACTGCAGCTGCTTGTCTCAAGACATCAGATTAAAAAACAAATACCATAAAACCTCACATGCTCCCACCCACAAATATGGATTTGGATCTATTTCCAGAGGCCTCATTCTCACTGCCACATTCATAAACAGCAAGGACTGTTTTTAAAAGTCACAAGAGCCTATGCTCCACACAGAGCTAGAGAAAAACACTGCTACACCACCACTGGCAAGGAGATCTGCAAGGAAAGTTCCCTACCCAGAGACAAATGTTCCTGTGCAAGTGCAGCTCTGCGTCACTTCAGGACTTTCCAGCATAGGGGAGAGATTTCTATACGAATACAAAAATAGAGAATGTTGGATTTGAAAGGTAAATCTCAGTTATAGCAAGCCTACTTACTCCTTTGCTGATTTTAGAAAATGCTTATGACTTTTTTACACTTCATCTTTGGAGAGTATCATAGTTCATATACTATGTTCGGTCCTTCAAAAAGCTGAAGTGTTCAACCCAAAGAAAGCTTGTAAAGAAGTTAAGGGACAAGCGCTTCCATAGCTATACTTTATGACCCCCCACTTTACGTGATCTCAGATGTTCTACAAAATGGTCTTATGATTTTTCATTTTAGAATAGATATTTAACAGTGACTTCAGTTAGCTATTGTGACTTTTGCCTTGCATCACAGATGAAACTGCTCTAAGTTTCAACAATCAGCTAATGAACTTTTTCATGATGGAAAGGAAAAAGGAGGATCGGAAAACTCTAAGCTTCTCTTTTCTTTCCTCCTTCTACAGAAAGGAAAACATTTTAAACTGCCACAGAAGCTTTACACCACACAGAGGATCACAGGCCCTTCCCACCCTTAGGCGAGAAGTCCCCTGACCTGCATTATGTTATGGGGATATGGCAACAGCACCAGAAATGCTGAAGTTGCTCTGTCTGGATGGTAGGTGACTACAGAAGGAAGCAGACCACCAGCAGCATCTCTCCTCCTCTCACGTGGAGGTCAACAGCAACCAGGACATCCTTGGCAAGTAGAGGTGACTGGTACCGAGTCATTCGGAAACCCTGGGCAGACACTCACCATGCCCTCCAGAAAGACAGGCGGCAGCAGAATTCGTTTAAAACATACTTTACAAATCATAAAAATCAAAAGGATTTCACAGGTCAAGCAAAGCAAGAGAAAACAGATTTCGGAGATGTTCCTAGTGTTTTGTACCACAAAGGTAAAGCAGGAGGATGACAAAGTTTAAAAAGAACTGTAACTTTTCTATTAATCAGCAAGACATCATGAACTGAACAAGACCTGGCAACACTATCAAAAATACATCATTAAGTTACTGAAGAAGCGCTCGGTACTTGGCTTTAGGCAAGACCCTGAGAAAACAGGTCATCTTCTAGCCTTTGCAAGAAAATGTCAAGGGTTGTATCTCCCTCACAGCCAAGACACCATGCCTCTTCATTATCCTTTCAGCTGACCACGGAGCAGCAAATGAGATGTCAGCAGGAAAATGCCTTTTGATGCATCCCTGTTTCTACAAAATGACCAAGTAACAAACTCCAGCCTCTTGTAGATGTTTGCAAAAGCACTACATTTGAATTGTTCTTCTAATCATTCTGAGGGGATGCTAAAACTTTTATAATTTCTGGGAACAACTTCTATAAAACACCATATTATATAATTCTGGGAAAAAATAACTAACCTTTTAAGAAGGAAAAACTAAGGAAGAGGAATCCTGGTATTTCGATTTGAGTTTAAGATTCCTAATATATTTAATTAGCCCATCTCAAGACCACCCATACATGATTTTGTGATTTATCTGAGAACTTACCATCACGGACAAGTAAACTCTGGCTGGCCTCTTGAACTAATTTAAAATTAAATACTTCATTTTCATAGAACTTAGTCGAGATCATTTACCGCCAGCCATTTAGAGAAACTGTTTAGGTTAACAGAGATAAGGCAAACTGTATTTACCAGTCCTTAAGTGAATTTCCTCAGCCCTCTATAAACTGTTATGCTTATCTGATACATTAAGAAGGGACTGACTGCAGCCGACTTGCGTGCTGAGCGTTATACGGAACCGGCTCTTCAGCCGTGCTGCAAACCAGTACGCATGTTGCAAAACTTGCTCGATAAAGTGAGAAGACTCACTAATACTTTAACTTTATTAGGCAAGACTGAAGAGAGCGGTCCGCTTCCACTGATGGCCAGTCCACTATATGGAGGGCTTAGGAATACAGTTCTGGTATGGAATACCCAAAAACTTCTATACGACTAGGAGCGATTTAGACAAATATCCACAAATATCCCCTTCAGCTTGCTTTCAGCTGATTGTGAGTTTAGATGGAAAGGCAGTTTATATATAATACAATAGAAGGTCAACGAAGCTGGTGAGGGGTCTGGAGAATAAGCCTTATGAGGAGAGGCTGGGGGAGCTGGGGTTGTTCAGCCTGGAGAACAGGAGGCTGAGGGGAGACCTTCTCACTCTCTACAACTCCCTGAAAGGAGGGTGTAGAGAGGCGGGGGTCAGTCTCTTCTCCCAAGTCACAGGCGATGGGACAAGAGGAAACGGCCTCAAGTTGCGCCGGGAGAGGTTCAGGTTGGATATTAGGAAGAAGTTCTTCACTGAAAGGGTTATCAAGCATTAGAATGGGCTGCCCAGGGAAGTGGTTGAGGCACCATCCCTGGAGATATTCAAAAGACGAGTTGACATGGTGCTCGGGAATATGGTTTAGTGTTGGTGGTGTTTTGTTTTGTTTTTTTTTTTTAAGGTTGGACTAGATGATCTTAAAGGTCCCTTCCAACCTAGGCGATTCTGTGATAATCACAATTTATAAGTGATATATACATAGGGAATCTCATGCTAAAACTACACAACCTGCCTTTTTCACATTTGTATAAAATGACCCCAGAAGGATGATACTCCTGACAGCCCACCTGAGCTACAACACTGTTCTAAGAATATAATTTGATCCTCTTTTGTAACGACCAAAATGAAAGCAGTTTCCCATATAATATTTGATCTGACTTTCTGTTCGTGCTAGAATTAGGTATTTTTCCAAAAGTCTTCTGGAACCATATCTCAAAGAATGCCAACGTGTCAACGCACTTTGTGTTCAGTGTCTTTCAGATCGTGTCACAAATCAACACAGTTCAGTTAAAAAGAAAAAAAGAGATTAAAAAAAAAAAAAAAAAGAGGCAAAGGACAAAAGTGGAAGGAAAAATAAAGTGGGACAGGGTTTCTTCCCCGGACAAGACCCCTGCCCGCAAGCCAGCATCTCTAACTCACAGAATAAGCTGTTCTGCAAACAGACAGGACAGATCTTCATGTTCCTTCTTTTCATTAAATGCACAAGTCACAAGCCGTTATGAACAGCAATGTAAGTTTTTGCTTGAATTGCAAAACCGCTTTTTTAATTGTAGCCACCCACTTAAGGTAAAAACATCAGAAATTATTTCTGAGTTGCCCTCCCTAATGCCGTGAATTTATCATGCTTTCTATTTGTAACAACACTTTCTCCCTCTGAGAAGCTGAGAGCAATACATTCTCGATACACAGCTCTTCTATGAATTTCACATAGATTTTCTTGTGGGAGAAAAATCACCACAGGAGATACCAATTTTATAGAATAATCGCTTTGCCTTGGGAAAGTATGTATTAAAGAAAATAAGACCTTTTCTTTCTAAAATTTTAAGAGGCTTTTCAGAGAGTATTTGTCTTAATTAGTCATTGCTATATAAAAACAAGTTACTGCCAACTATACTGGGATCCAACCAGTCTTCAAGGGTCGTGATAATCTATATTTGGCTGAGTGCCCAAGAACATCCTCAAGGGCTGAGGATACACCAGAGCGATGCACACACTGCTTTAAGACCCAACGTAGTCTTCAGAAAGTTAAGTGACTGCACACCTGAATCACTGTCCAAATGAGACATTTTGGCCTTTCACATTTACTTCCCAGTGCCAGAGAGACCCTGGACTTTCATGAAGTTAGACTGGAGAGAGGAATCGGAACCAAAAGGTGCTGTGAAAGCAACAGACTCTTAATATACACTTTAAATACTATGTTGTGAGCAGCTCGACTACTGGAGAAGATTGAGATTTGCTACTGAAAACACAAGGACAACTGACTCTATTTGAAGTCCAGGCTTCACAGTAACGATTCATATTCTCATTTAAAGATTAATTCTTGTTTTTGTCCTGGAATCCCAGTTGTGGAGAGAAGAATCATGTACCTGGGAGGGTGGAGGGGGAAGGGGGAGCAAACTTAAGCAAAAGGCAAAGCGGTACAAGGAGAACACAGCTGTGTCTGCCAGACCAAATGCTTTCATCTCACAGGTAGCACCAGGTGGCACTATTTTGAGAACAATATTGATGTAACTGATTGGGGCACTGGACTGCAAATCAGGAGACTGAAATGCCATTCCTTACTCTGCTGCTGGCTTCCTGCAAGACCACGAGAAACTCACTGAGCAGCCCTGCACTCAGAGAGGCAAGTTAAGTTCTTCCCTGTGTCTCAAAGAATGGAAAAAAACACAGCATGCATGTTAAGAAGAGTACCAGCACAGTGAAATACCATTTTTATTGTCGTTTACTTTGGTGTGTAACGTCATGCAACAAACTCCAGTAATTCACGGTGCATTTTCAGAGAGAAAATTTGCTGTGGATCTCAGCACACGTTTTAACTCCCACTGGGGACAACTGATCCATTTCTCCTTTTGGTAACTCACAATGAGAACCAAAGGAGGATGCTAACACACAACAGCAACCAGAAGAAAAAAAAAAGTTACATTCCCCCTTCTTGGCCTGAGCTTCCTGAAAACAATCAGGAAAGAATTAAGTTGGTAGAGAACAAAACATGGTATTGCCCCTGCTTTCCATTCTTCCCCCCTTTCTGCAGATTATCCCTCCCTGCAGCACTTTTGCTAATGTCATAATGTTCTCCCCCAATAACACCCTCCAACACCAGAAAACCTGAATAATAGTCCACAGACAGGTGTCAAGAAAGATGTTCATAACAACCATTTAAGTTTAAAATTATAATATAGTCTTTTTTAAATGCAAGTCAAAATAACCAAAGGCAAGGTGAACCTTAGTTACATATCCCATGAGTCAATAGTCATTAACTATATGGGGGATCAAACAAATGAGAGACCAATAACGAAATGGTCTGAATGAAGTTATACCCAAGATATATTTGTAACACCTGGGTGGGTTTGGGGGCTTGGGGTTTTTTATTTTTTTTAATGTTTTAATAAAAAAACCAAACAATTTTTGGTAGACTGATTGTAAGAAAAATAAAAGTCCATATAGGATTTTATTCTGCACAAAAGGAAATTAAAAGTGATTCATGACAAATCTTCCTGGCTGTTTTAGAAGGCACAGGAGTGAACAAAACCAAAAGGGAAGCAAAAGGAATACAACTGACCTCCCCGCACTTTCCTCCTGGGAGGACCGGTGGGCTTGCTTCCACTATTCTTTAAGAAAACCTTGAGGTAGTTTATGTACATCAACATACAAGAGACAACCTTTGGGGGAGGGGACTGGACTCCTGAAGAAAAAAAAAAAAAAGGCAAAAAAAAAAAAAGCTTGCAAAATAGAAAATTCCAAAAAGCACTGTTAGAACCAGTTTGGGAAGGCAGCCTGCCCAGCCCAGCAGTGAAGGCCAGGCGAGTCAGCCAGGCACGAACAGCGAAGCCCTCAACTCCAAAGGAAGACAAAAGCTGCATGGCCACATAGGCGGGCATGATTGTTTCTATCAGTATTTTTTCTCTTCACTTCTTGTTCTTACATCCATCCTTCTTTCCCGAGAACCTGAACCGAACTGAGCAACAACAATCAACATAAGGTCCGAACTCTTGGCCTTTCCACAAGAAGAGGGGCAAGCCAAAAGAGGGCTTCACTTCAGTTGGAGTTACATCAAACCACCCAGATCTTAAACAGACAACAGATTGTGTAAGACAAGGAAAGGTCAAAGATAAAACATGTCTTACACAGGTGCACAGACCATAAGATCTCGGACTACCCTTCAACCAAGTGGAAAAAAGAGAGACTTGATTCCACAATTTCAGCTGAGCAACAAAACAAATTCCGTATCTTCTTGCTGTGGGTATTTCCCTTGTGCCAGAGGAGCAAAACCACTTACGAAAGCCTCATTTTGGAGCTCAAGGCTCCAGCATAGAAGATTCTACAAGATTCCCAGCAAGAAGCAATCCAAGAGGGAAGTTTCTTTGCCTACCTCTGGGTGAGGACATTCTTTCATGCTGCTTCCTCCCGGGCAGGCAACAGATGCCTGGCAATCCAGTCGCAGGAGAACGACGTCTCTTAGTGCCACCAAATCCTCTCCAGTTTCATGCCCTGGACTCAATCCAAGATAATGCTCAGTTTAAAATATGAGATTCAATTAAATGAGTTTGCAGTCAGGGTTTAGAAGGTTTTCTGTGAACCTTTCCCGTCAGCCAGGAAATATTAGGGCAGTAATAGTTTTGGGCTACCTTATTATTTCCCACCGGACTGACTATCAGGGCCTGAAACAAGAAGTAGAAGTTGCTTGTACAAAGCACTGGCTTTTTCAGCGAAGGATGGCACCAAGCGTTCACAGCTCTGGCACACAATAAAAAAGAAACTTATTGGACTGCCGAGTCCTGTACTGAAACTCCTCTGCCTCTCATGCCTGCTGAAAGCAACACGTCTGGGTGGTCGTTCATAGGTTGGTCCTAGCTATTTCATGTGACCTTCAAAGCACAGAGGCCTTTCCAGGCTTTATCCCCCTGTTGCTCCCTTCTGTTCACCGGATGCATGAAAAGACTTGAGTCTCTTGACAGACAACCCCTTGATACAGAATTTGGCAGCTTCAGTAGATGCTTTGCACAATTGCTCCTTCCTCCTGCTTATTTCACTGGGACATTTTGTAAGTTGTTGACATGGCAAACCTTCAGACAAGAGATAAAGTAGTTTATATTTTATTCTTTTTTGTCAAACACCTTAGGTTAAAAAATTCAAAAAAACAAGAATAGGAGACAAACCAGGACATAAAGTTGAAAGGCAAACATATATAAGGCAGCTACAGTGTGTGTGAATATAAGAAGTTTTACAGTAATCACAGTATTGTAAATATTTTAAGTACCCTGATTACAGAAGTTGGTGACATGCATTCCAGTCATCACAATTTTTTTGGTATAGAAGAAGGGTATGACATTAGACAGGCCACGGGTTTTACAGCAGCTAGGTCGCCAAAGCAAGAAAACATCCTCTTTTTCATAAAAAGTCTAAATTTGCATATATAGAAAAAAAAAAAAAGAAGTCATGTACTGATGCATACATTTTTCTAAGGTGCTTTTAAAAAAAAAAAAAAAAGCATTCATTTGGGTTAATTCAGGAACAAATTCATTTGTTTTCAGTAAGATCTAGCAATCTGGGACCTAAGTCTTCAAAAAGTTTGCTAAAGCGTCAAAATCTAGCCAGCACATAGCACAAAATATTAACACCTCTGCAAGGCCTACCTGGCCATACAACTACCCACGGTCATTTCCCCATCTAAACGGGAAGTTAAAGGCTGAAAAGGGAATTGGTGGGGTTTTTGAGTAGAAAGCTTTTAACACTTACCTTTCTCTTATACACTGGTTCCAATACCACCTCTTCTGCTACACCACCAGTGAACCAAAAAAGGGTACACGTGCACAGACCAGGGATAGCGTTCGATCAGAAACGAACTAGTAGCACGCCACTATTTACTGCCCAATAACAAACATCCTATTTCCAGCTTTGAAGTAGAGCTTTATAGGATATTACAGTCCTGCCATGTACAAACGCATCACCTATACGGAGCTGCTTTCTTCAGGTAGTTTCTTTCAAGATAAACGAGCCCCTCAACAGAGGCTTCTACAGTCCAGCAGATAAACAAACTTGAATAATTAACTATCCTCTGGTCCATTTATCCTACTCGGTCCTCCTTAGTCCATTTATCGTACTCGTCACTCTTTGCTAGCAAAGTTTAATACCAAATGAGAAGATTTCTTCTTTGAATGACTTAAAAGTAAAGTTTACACTAAATAGCACAACCCCCAAGTAGAGTGTTCCAGGACAAGCCAGTACAAAAGTCACTTTCTTCTTTCTTAACTGAAAAATGCAAAAGCAGGGCCTCCTAGGTTTTTAGGAAATATTTACATTATTATTAACATGGCTGCAAAGCAAATGGGAAGCATAAGGATAATCTTCACACAGGTGCTGATGAAGAAAAGGAAAGGAAATTCGAATTCCACTTGTTTTTCCCAAGCTCCAAACAGCATCCTTTCTGATTGCTGTTCCATCCTGCGTCAATAATAAAACTCAGCCTCTCCAGCATGGAAAGCTTCGGAGCTAACCCAGCCTGCTCCTCCCACGGTCCCTACTACACTAAAACTTTCATAAGCCTCAACCTTACTTCAGATAAATCTGACAAAGCTCAGCAGATGCTTATCAACAAATACAGTTTTGCATGTCCAGAAGGTGCACACAAAAAAAACCCCAAACAAACCCAAAAAACATTGCTTTCAAAGAGGACTCCAGCAATGAAATGGTTGCCATGTATTATTCCAATGTTTATAGACTACTGTTTATAAATGCCCTGTTAACTTTTTTTTAAAAAAAAAAAAAAGTACCTTTTCTAAAAGACTGATGCTCACAAAGGAAAGAGGAACACCTTGAAATGGATGGGTTTCACCAGAATAATCCATGGTACTGGATCAACTCAGGCAAAGGCAATTCACTCTGTAGTTAAACTACAGTTGTGAAAGGATTTTGCAGCACACACTGGCTACACAGGCCATCTGATTTCACTGACTCTTCAAGTTCACTCGGCTGCTCTGCACATTAAAAAAAGTATTATTACTGCCACCAGTTGTCTTTGAACAAAGATACAAACCTGCGTTTTTGAAGCCAAAGATGTTTCTGCTAATCTTTTAGGGAAGCAGTTAAAATCCTGGCCCTTCAGCAAGGCACGGGAAGAACTCATTGCCCTCACCCAGCCCTTTATTTTCTGGGAACCATGATAGAAACGGGGGGGGGGGGGTTTGCCAGTTTTTTTATATTAAGACTTCATGCAAAAATTTTAGAAGCCTTACGAAACCATGGTAATTTGCTAATATTTGCTGATAAAATTATTTATTACAAGCAGCTTGCATCGTAGGCTTAGATAAAACATGGCACAAACTGAAGTCAGCTCTTAATATTGCCCAATATATCAGAGCATCAGAATACAGTAAATTCTCAACAACAAACCCCAGCATCATGTATCTTCCCTCATAAAGACATATTAACAGCTGTACGTTAACGCTTCCTCCATAGTCACTCTTGAGAAGTTTTTGATTAATACAATCCATTGAAATAGTTTCCTCTGGTGACTTACGTGTGGCTATGACAGGTGCCCACTTTGCTAAAAAGCCTCCTCTTTGTACGGCCTGTGCCTGGACAGGAGATGATGGTGTAACCTTGAGAGACACTCAGGAAGAAACGCCCTGCAGCACGGCTAGCAGAGATATTCCTGGAATATCCATTCACGCTTCGGGTAGGTGAACATATGCTAGCCCAACAACCCACAGGTGCTGTTAATTTCTCATCTGCCCTTCATTTCCATCTATTCAAAGCAGCTCTTCAGCTCCTTTGGTGCATTTAGTTGCCAGGATCATCCTTCCAGGTCATGGTATCTACGTTCAACCTGTCTTTTTCTTTCTGTTTCTTTAAAGTACCTTTAAGGCAACTCTTCACCACCTTACTTGCCTTTTCACAACCAGAAGTTCTCTAGAGCAAGGGATCTTTAGACATACACTTTTCCAATTACAAATAATTAGGGCAAAGATTTATTAGCTGCGCCAGGAAGTCCTTTTCCCAGTTGTTATTCAGTATGTTGCAAAGACAGTAAATGCATTTAAACTTCTTTCATAGGGATGTGTGTTGCCCCAGGTTTTTATTATACAATATGATTTATACTAGGCAATTCACACCTCAAATTACAGTATCTATCGTTTTCCTCAAATGTATCTAGTCAACCGAGCAACCCTGGAAGCTGCATTTTCACTAAAAAAAAAAAAAAAACAAAACCAAACAAACTTATCTCCATTATCCAGATTAATTAAGCATGAAGGTGATCCCACTTCGAGAACTTACTCAAAACTTCTAGCGTGGTAAATCTACTAACTTGTCTGAAGCAGTCTGTACACTTTTGTCACACTCAAACTCTTCCAAAGCTTATTTTCATTCCCTGTCACTCACATCAAGAGATTCCCTTAACACAGGTTCGATTTTCCTTTTACACATGCAGCATTCGGGTGTTTCCTAGCCAGCTTTACAGGGCAACGTGCATCTTCAGAGGGAAGAAAAAAAGCATGAGAAAGCAGCAAAGAAAACAATATGCCTAAGAGTATTAGAGATGAAAGACAAAGCCATTTATCATTACTATGAATTTCAAAACCTTTTAACCAATTGCCACCATCTGTAGTTTTAATCATCACGCCACTAAGGAAAAATCAGATGAACCAAGAACTAGTAAAAGATAACCACTTCCTTCCAGTAATTAGAAAATACACCCTTCTGATAGTCATGTTAGAGCACTGATAACTACGGAAGATTCATATAAAAGCTTTTTTCCATTTTTCTTACAGTTGCCCAAAGCAAAGTACAGTGGACACACTGTCTGCTCCTGCTTTCAAAGTATAAATATATATATATATTTATATATAATTTCCCAATTCAACATATCTTGCTGCTATTTCAAAATAAGTGGTTTTATGGTGGATCCTCACAATCACACAAAGCGTTCTTCCTGTAGAACACCTTGCTAGCAGACACAAACATTCATTTTTGAAGGGAGATTTCTGTATTTCATGTTGGGTCAAAAGGCCTGTGAATTGATAAAGAGTGCTTCAATTATCCATTTAAAAGAGATGAGTAAGATGATGACAAAATGCTTGAGATTGGAAGGGACACCTGGAGGTCATCTAGTCCAACACCCCTGCTCAAGCAGGGCCACCTAGAGCCAGCTTCCCAGGACCATGTCCAGATGGCTTCTGAATGTCTCCAAGGACAGAGACTCCACAACCTCCCTGGGCAACCTGTGCCAGTGCTTTAAAACCAAAAAATTAACTTCCTGTGAAAGCTGTCAATTCATGCCCATTACCTCTTGTCCTGTCCCTGGGCATTACTGAGAAAAGCCTGACTCCTTCATTCCCCCCACCAGATACTTATACACATGGATGAGATCTCACTGAGCCTTGTCTTCTCTGGGATGAACAGCCTCAGCTCTCTCAGCCTCTCCTCATACAAAAAGATGCTCTGGTCCCATAGCCACCTTTGTGACCCTGTACTGGACTCGTTCCAGTATGCCCATGCCTTTTTCATATTGCGGAGCTTAGAACTGGACCCAGCACTCCCCGTGTGGCCTCGCCAGGAAGGATCACCTCCCTTGATGTGCTGGCAACACTCCTCCTAACACAGCCCAGGAGGCTGTTGCAAATTCTCTAAGATGACCTATAAAAACTCTATCTCCTTCAACACCCATAAATCTGGGCTGGGGGGGGGGGGGGGGGGAGTTTAATACACATTCAGAAGCCACAGCAACAGGATTATAACCAAAAAGACATCCACAGAGTAACTAACTTTCTGACTGGCAGTACTTCTAAGATTAGCCTAGGTTACACAAACAATATCCTACAGTGAAGCATTGTCTGTGTCAATAGGATACAAAACATGAGGTTATTACTGTACAAAAATTCACACACATTTAAAACCTTTGCTAATGACAGCAATACCCCGCATCCTCTATGTGGTAACCAGAGAGTATTTACATGGGAGGTAGGTGTCACCTGAGATTCAGAGCTCCAGGGAAGCAGCAGTACCTTGTTAAAAAGGGTAAGAGTGTGCTATTCCCTAATGTACGAGTTCTTCATAATGTATAAATTAACTTTTATTTCCATTTAGATTTCACACAAACGGCTAGAGATGGAGCAACTGCAGAGAGTCCAGCAAAGGGCCACTAAGATGATTAAGGGACTGAGGCATCTCTCCTATGAGGAAAGGCTGAGAGAACTGGGGCTGGAACAGATGACCTCCAGAGGTCCCTTCCCACCTCCACTATTCTGCGCTTCTATGAGGATGTCAGAGCTCGTGTTTCTAAGTTGTGAGTGATTGGGAAAAGGACTTTGACACATCATTCATACAAATTAAGGATACATTATTCCTCCAGCGAGGCAGCAAGCAGAAGGTTAAACGACAAAGAAAAACCCTCATATCTGCTAAAGTAGTCAACAGCCCAGAAGCTGAAACTAATGTCTCAACTGAAATGATTACAGGTACATCCCCTTTTCTAGCACAAGTAAGTTCTTTTGAGTTCACTCTTCCTTTCCTCCCTCTACCAAAAGTAACCTCATCTCGGTATGCTCAGAAGATAGCATCTCAAAGTCATTTTCCCCTCCTTCCTAATTACTGATAACATAAGGACAAACAGCTTAAAAGTTGTTATAGTTAACAGGAACTATAAGCGCTTTATCGCGGGAAGCTTTTCTTAAAAATGATGCAGAAAGATCACTCGCTGATAATCTAAACCAAACTTAGAGTTATACACACGGAGTATAAGAGTAGCTAAAAATTTCACCCACTGCCTTTGCCACCTCTCTGCTTGTTGATAGAGCCGGGCTCCCCTGCAGCTCCCGCACAGCTTCCCACCCTGCTGCACACAAACACCTCCCAGGTACTCACCTGAGCCAACACAACTCATTACCCAAAAAAAAAACCCCACACCACTCTTCAAACAGCTCTCCGCTTCTGATTTCTAAACTAGACAGGGTTCCCCAAGCAACACTTTACTGCACTGAAAACACATACCCTTGCCCACTGCGCTCTTCCCTTCTTCTCCCCGAACTCCCCAGTTGTACGCCCAATATACCTTTGCTGTACCATTAGGCTCCCCTCCAGTAAGCACAGACACCACCACCTCTGAGAGACACAACAGCAGGTCTCTCGGGGAAGAAAATAATGCTCCTGTACGGATCTGGTATGTACATCTTTAGTAAAACCAGTGCGATTTTTAATATTAAGACTTATTCTATTACACTGCGCGCACTGACAGCCCAGAAAGCCAACCCCATCCTAGGCTGCATCAAGAGAAGTGTGGCCAGCAGGTCACGGGAGGTGATTCTGCCCCTCTACTCTGCGCTCGGGAGGCCCCCACCTGGAGTACTGTGTCCAGCTTTGGAGTCCTCAACACAGGAAGGACATGGACCTGTTGGAACAGGTCCAGTGGAGGGCCACAAAGATGATCAGAGGGATGGAGCACCTCCCCTATGAAGACAGGCTGAGAGAGCTGGGGTTGTTCAGCCTGGAGAAAAGAAGGCTCCGGGGAGACCTCATAGCAGCCTTCCAATATCTGAAGGGAGCCTCCAGGAGAGCCGGAGAGGGACTCTTTGTCAGGAGATGTAGCGACAGGACAAGGGGGTAATGGTTTTAAATTGGAAGAGGGGAGATTTAGATTAGATATTAGGAGGAAATTGTTTCCTGTGAGGGTGGTGAGGCACTGGAACAGGTTGCCCAGGGAAGTTGTGGATGCCCCATCCCTGGAAGTGTTCAAGGCCAGGCTGGATGGGGCTTTGAGCAACCTGCTCTAGTGGGAGGTGTCCCTGCCCAGGGCAGGGGGGTTGGAACTCGATGATCTTTAAGGTCCCTTCCAACTCTAACCATTCTATGATTCTATGATACACCAGAAAAATAAGTTAAACACATTTTATTTAAGGCAACCTAGATGTGCTTCTTACTGGAAAAAACTCATTTGTAAGGGAACACAGAAAAAAAAAAATTGTACATGGAAAGGCTCCTACTTGTTTTTCCAACAATAAAAACCAACCATACTACATACATGGATGAGTCCAGTCTGGGACTTCCCCAGTGCCTGCCGGTGACGTGACTGTCATCCTGGGAGCTTGACAAGGTTTTGCATATATTGTATCTATTTCATTATTTTCTTTTTGTATTTATTTTAATATTAATTCTTCATTAAAGTAGTTTAGTTCATTCTAAACTAAATCTCCTTACCTCTTTCTCTCCTCTCTTTTTTTTGGGGGGAGAGGGGGAGAAGGGCCATCTGTCAGTCCGGTTTTGGTAAATTTGGCCGAAACCACGACAATGGAAAACATTTTAGACTACACTTCTGAAGCCACAGCAATAGGACAGCAAACTATTTCTTGGGAAACCAGCCACCTACAAACAGGCAAGTCCTTTTTCACTCGCTAAATGAGAGCGCTGCCGAGTAGAAGCGCGCTTCGCTCAGTGTTAAAATAAGAAATAATGCTGTCCTGTCCTAAGCTGCCCAAGATCAGCTATAACAAAGCAGTTTAAACCGAAGAGAAATCATGCGCTGAGAAGGAAGGCCAAAATCATAAGTCCTAGGATGGCAACTTGATTCACAGTTTACTCAAGTTAATGAAAAGACTCCAACTCCCGCAGATTTCAGCGGGTTATGAAACAGGTCCTGCAGAGGAAAACGTTCCAAGTCACAAACAGCAACGCCATATTTTGACACCTAATTGCCACCACTGCCTATGAAGAAATCCCTGGGGTGAAATAGAGAACAAATACAATAATCTCGCTTTCTCATTTTAAAAATGGCATGAAAGGAACAATAAAAGAAAGTTATTGAAGAGAACTAGATTGTTCCCAGCTGTTATCATAAAATACTACAGCTGTTCGTGTCGTTGCAGCTAATGACCAGTTGCACTTTTTCAAAGATTGTAACACAGTATGACCGTTGTAATCTACATCAAACCGAAACTTGGCAAGCATCACGGAAAAAAAAGCCTAAAAAATTATTTAAATTCTGTTTGATTTTAAAAAAAAAAAAAAAAAAAAAGATTATGCTCGTGGGTTGGTTTTTTTTGTGTTTAGGGGATAGGAAGGGTTTTTCTATGGGTGGTTCTGCATTCAAATAGTCAATCATGTTAAACTGCTTAGAAAGTGATGGTAAGTAAGATGTGTTAAATTATTAAAATTGCCTTTTCCAGTAACAAATGCAGAATTCAGCCACAAAACTCCAAATTTGTTGTTGAAAAGAGGTGTGCTGCGTAAAACTATCTCAAGTTCAAAGTGGATGACGAAACATCTTTTCTCTGGTGCTAACAACAGGGTGGGCTCCCCCACCTAAAGGCTTTTTCATAAGGATTCAAATACATAAATGCAAAGAAAAGGTTAACGTAGAAAAAAATCCACATATATAGGTGTAGAAAGAATTTTCAGATACAACACTCTACTGGAGCATTACTCCTTGACAGATGGAGAAAAAACTAGCTTATATTCCCGAAGAAAATCTCCACAGAACCTGGAACATACTACTTCCAAGTAATTTCATGTCATTTCTAGAGAAAATATAAGAGTATATGTTCCTCTTTAGCCTTGTGCCTTCCCCTCCAAAATCACCCATATAGAACAGAAAGAAGTCACAAACTCCTGCACTGCTTTTCTTTTCTTTTTCCTAGTTACCAAAGAAATCACTAATTTATTAAGAAAATTACCACTCATTTTACCAGTTTCTCCACGTCAGGGTTGAAAAACACTTCCAGAGGAATTCCAAACACAATCTGGGACTCGGTAACAAGTAACAAATACAGTGACAGTAAAAGAACAATAAAAAAAAAAAAATCCCTATCCAAAGAAAGTGATAAATAATTGTTAAACACGTACTTACAAACAAATACAGCAAAGCAAAACATGTTAGAAGCCGAGTCTCTTTTTCTCACTTTGGGCCATTTATCTAGGCCACAAAGGATTTCTTTCCGAATGATGGTTACTTCAAAACATGAATAACTCAGGAACTTTGCTTTATCCGGCCGCACAATTACTGAGCTGTCACCATCAGCAAGCAACGGAAAAAAAATAAATAAATAAAAAATAAAAAAATCATACAACTTACCTTCAAACAGAGTCACAAAAGCTTAAATTAAGAAATAAAATCTAATTACACACTAAATTAGGCCAAAAACCTGTAGTTTGAATTCTGTTAATTAAACCTACTGAACAATGCCCACAGTGAGCGTTAGACTGTCTGCAGCACCACATCTGCGTAACCCATTATTAACACATGTTATTTTCACCATTCCAATCAGAAGTTCAAAGCGCACTTCCTTTCTTGTGGCAACAATGTGCAGGCTTGATATTTTTGTAAAATTAGCAAGTATCAGAGCCAACATTATAGCAGAATTTGCTCCATAGCAGGTTAGTTACATTTTTTTGCTTCACTCCATCAGTTCTACGTTGTGCAACGGTCAGGGAGACTCCAGGAAAGTGTTGTGGCCAACACGAACCTGATGCAATAAAACGCCTAAGCCGCATGCCTCCAAAAGATGGGATGGAGAAAAAGAATATGGTGTAGAATACTGGCACTGTTATACAGATATCCGTCTCCATCAGTACGTGTCTAATCCCATTTCAACACTTCTCCATTTTGAAAGCCTCATAATGCATCAGACTTCAGTTGGTTTATTAAGCCATATATGCCTATCCGAAAGATGGAAAAATAACTATTACCATTGCTAAGATTTAATGCAACCATATTTTAGCATAGGTTTTCCTTCTTTCTTTACCACAAAGACTTTGAATAATCTCTACGCAGACGAGGTTCTGCGCCTTTTACGCTTAAGAGTGTAAGGTGGGGGGTTTTAAAGTTCATTCATCTGTGGTGAACTCCAGGTTTCTTTCACACAAATTCTACCAGTTTCACCAAATCTTCCCTTCCGTTGCTGATTAACTTCTGTGTCTGGTTCCAAAGACACCAAAGCACGAGTGCTTAATCCCACCTCTCTTCCCAAGTTCACCAAGAAACACCACCATCTATGCCAGCCCTTGGAGCTTTTTGCAAACTACGGGAGTTCAGACAACACCAGTCACGCTGGGAGTTTTTCACCATTACCGCTAAGCAACCTGCAAGCACCAGCTGAACTGCAAAATAGAGACATCCTTCTGTGACAAGCTGGGTAGAGCTGGAGCAGCACGCTGATAGTGGAGCTATTCACCGCAAAGAAAGCCACCGTGTCAGCAACCGGCTGCAGAATTACAACAGAAGTCAGACAAAGAGGCAGAATGTACTTCTCCTATTCTCATATGCTTCCCCAGGCACCTACAGAAGCACCAAAGGGAAGACTCCGTGGCTGGTGAACCTCTCGCCTTGGGTAAATGCACCTCAGTCACAATTACCAGGCAGCACTTAAGCGGCAAAACTTACTTAGCAGCAAGTACAAGAGCAATAAGGAAAGAAAAGTTTGTAGAAATGTAGGAAAGGAACAGACAGGCAAAGAAAGGGCGTGTTGAAACACAAGAGGGGAAAATGAATTTAAAAAAAAAAAAAAAAACACCTCACTGAAAACAAAAAGAAGCTGCAACAGAAGTTCAGTACAGCACAGCTTTATTTCTAAACAGAAGGACATTTAAGCGGTAGACAATCCTCAAGCTATACGTTTTCAAAAACTTCATGAAATACATCCAAAAAGGTGTATTTCACACCTTCGGTGCATGCAACCCCCAGACACCCAGGAATTAACTTCTACCTAAACCACTAATTTTGACCTCTGGTGCCTTTCCACTCTGCTCCTTCCTCTCTGCAGCTCCAAACATAAATGGTATTAGTTGGATATTAGTTGGGAGATTGTGTTGGCATCCTAATTCAACCTTAAATAAGACAGCCATGTTCTCCTCATACAGCAGTGTTGCCATATCAACGTTAACATGTCTAACCTTTCTTATAAAAATAGATATCATAGTCAGTTGAAAACGCACGTAGATGACTGTCAAGGAGGCACTATTCCGGAGGTGTTATTTCAACAGTAGCAACTTTCTAGTGGAGGAGTAAGTAGGGTAGGAAGAAGTAGTTCAGATTTTTATCTTTAAAAGAAAAATTTACCATCATAGCACTTACTGTCTTCCCCGTTTCTCCACATATGATCTTCCATCTCTTCCTTCATTCAATAATTGAAGGAAAACAACAAGAATGTACTTGGGGTACAACCTCCAGCAATAATACATCAGAATCTACAACCTGAGTAGGAGATGGCTTACGTGAACTACGCTGCACATACACTATAATATTTTTCAGAACTGGGATGATACTTTCCACCGTTATTGATTGAGTAGCCATAAAATTATCTTTTATGGGGGAAAAGTCAAGGTAAATGACTGATTATCAGAGCAGGAAATTATTTAAGTGTTCAGCTGAAGAACGATTATGCAATTGCAACTTGCATTTGACTCCCAAAACCACACACAAAAGAATATAAGAAGGCACCTTTTCACGAATATGATTTGAAGTGGCTTTTACTTCAGAAACTTGTGGCTTCTTTCATGGCACGCTTGAGAAAAGTGTTTGCTTAACTTCGTATCTTAAAAGACTCTTAAGGAAGTACTTTTCTCCACATTCTTTAAGGCTATAAAGAGAGAACTATCCCTCACTACATGGTGCTTCAGCATTACTGGGAAGCCTTGGATGAATTAATATTCATATTTAAATGGAGTACCAAATTTAAATTATAATCCTGCTTTTGTACTTTAAGTAGGAGTCACTCAGCAAAATAGAATAAACTAAAAAAGAGAAAAAAAAAAAAAAAAAAAGATTAATTTGGAGTATCCAAGCTACAGGTACTTATTTATTGACATTACCCAAAATGACTTCTGACAGAAAATCCCTGTAGAAACACCAGACTGGAAGGAATGTTACAAGTTCTGGAAGCCATGGAACTACAAAAAAAATAATTTAAAATATCAAGTTATGTAATCGAAGGTAAATGTATTTTGCATTTGATCTTCCTGCCACAACCTGCACAGAAAGGCAAGCATAACCATGCAACATCTATCATCTCATTAAGTGGCATGCATGCAATGGAAGTAGATACCATTCAATTTGGGAATGGATAGCAGAGAGGAAACAACTGTTCTCTACAACATCCCCCTATGGAAAATGACCTCAACCGGCTCATATTTTCCAATTAAGTTAAATGCTGATAACATCCAGCATGAACTCCTCTGTCAAGTTTCTCACCACCACCACCACCACCAGCACCAGCTCTCTTGCTAGGCTCAGCCAAAAAAGAGGAGGTAACAGAAGACAGCTTTAGCCAGCGTGGAATTCAGAAGTCTACAAAAGGTTCTTAGCACGCAAACAAGGTAAGCTTGTCCCTCACCTCCTATGGGTCCTGAGGTCCAGCGCAGTCAGCAAGCCACAATCAAAATACAGAGCATGAGAAAAGCCTCTCACCTATGCCATGCAGCAATAACTCCCTAAGAAAGGCACCCTTCAGCGTGAGCACGATTCTTCTCCTATGCCCATACAGCAAAGGACTTGTTTTTGGTCAAGGGCTTATTTACAAAATGATCCTAAAGACTACGAGGCTCGGTGAGTTCACAAATCAGAATAAATCACCAGCTTTATTACACGAGCGTAACTGTTGAGCGCTGTACTTTGATTTTGTTTCGGTTTCTCATTACTACATTCACGACCCTTTACAAGTGTTATACGCCCCTCACACACATATACAGGTTTACGCAGCGTAAACCACATAGAGACTGCAATACCTCAGCAGCTTCCAGATGACAGAATCCACTGGTCTTACACGTATTAACTTAGTTTTGACCGTGAGCTAAGAACAAAGGGGTTACACGTAAGAAAATAACAAGCCAACCTCATTTTCTTTCCTAAGCAACCATGAAGTCTAAATCTGAGTCCTGCTCTCAGCCGCATCTCCTACGGCTTGCTTCAGGAAGGTACCAGGGGATCTGTGACTAGGGAGGTACCAAAGCTGGGATGGAGGAACCCCCATCCCTGCAAACGAAGGTGAAAGTGTAGGAAGGAGAGCAGATAATCCCCAGCTGTACCTTTCTGTACCTTTCTGCCACCTTTCCGACACAGCTGGAGGTGGATTCTCTAGTTAATAACACTCTTGAAACCCAGATGCAGGCTTTCCCAGAGCAAGCAAGTACATTCCTAAGTACTACAAGGATAAATTAATTAAAAGAAAAAGAGAGTCGGCTTTCCTATGCCAATAGGAGCAGCTACAGAGCAACTTCTTCCTTTCCTTCATGAGGATCAGGCAGATCCTGAATCTCCAGCACCCTCAGAGGAGGGGCACATAACCATTTAATCTACGGTCATTAGACAGCTATAACTGTCCGAGTTACGCCAGTCCTTGTCATACGCTTCCTCACATTCAAGCTTACACCAAAATACATACCAAATTCACCAACGCTACCGACATTCCAGTCATCACACAATTACTCGAAAAACCACGGAAGGGCAGCCCAGCGCTTACGGGATACAGCTACGCCGGGAAAATTGCACTTGGTTGACAGAGGCAGGCTTCTGCAACACACCGGTGCTGCATTCCAGCCTGGAGCACAAGCCTTTGGCGAGTACACACAAGTCTCCCCGGACTAAAGGAAACTGGAAACTTCATTGCTAATTCCCATTATTGACAGCAATTTTACCTTTCACAAATCTGAAACTAACACTGATGGCTAAGGTATTGATCATGAGCTGGCATTCATATTATATTACAAACAACCGCCGGCCTGAACATTAGAAGCCCATTAACAGTGACATGCTTTGAAATTCAGAGACAGCAGAGACCAGTGTCTAGGTTTTTTGGGTGTTGTCAATGGTTGATATAAGGCAACGTGCTAGAGGAAAGGAGATTGCCAACACCAAGGTTCACGAGCTGTGGCAGCAGCGCGTCCAAGCAGCTGAGATGAAAGGATTTCATTAAAACTCCACTTTCCTTCAAAGAAAAAAAAAAAAAAACAGGGGAAAAAAAAAAAGAAATCACAAAGAAAAAAACCCCTCACAAACAAACCACTCAAAAGCACATAAGCATCTGACCTGCCCTGAAGAATCAAAACCATCATTGTACCTAGCTAACAACAAGATTTCCACGATATACTGCCTTTACTTCTTTGTATGACTACTCCAGTTCACTTTCAAAGTTTTTATTTAGGATTACTCCGCTTTAGAGCGGTATTTCTAGAAGGCAGTAACGCAACACTGAATATTTTGAAGAGGTCAAGTAACATGATACACAGCTTTTTCCCTCCAGGTCAGTGGGGTTCAAATCTTGCTAATGTCAGTAGCGCCCAAAAGCTGTTGACATCAGACAGCTGTTATGTGACCCATGAGGAATGAGCTAGTATCCTCCGTCCAGTTCTTCCTGGACAGGTATTCCCACCTTCACGAGAACAACCAAGCCCACGCTCTGGGCCGACAAGTCTCAGGAGTTAAAAATCAGCGCGGTAAAGGAGCGGCTTTCTCAGGCCTGAAGGAAAACAAGAACTTAAGAGACAGTTCTGCCCAGGTGAAGGCTGCCTCATACCTCTAGCAAAAAAGCATGGAATTTCAATTTGCAAACACATCAAGTCTGCAATTGCCGCAACGCTACGTTGTCCTGAGCCTTGATCCGGCGAACCTCTGAGCGTACAGGTCTTCTTATTTGCAGTCAACAGACCGTTCAAAGGGTTGCTCCTCTACAGGATCACAAAATCCAGGGAGTAAAGGTCCAGAGACCCGTCTAATTTGCATCATAACATATGTACCATCTTAAGGAGACCACAAGAGTAAATCAAAAAAGTACTTCTCAAACTGTAAGTGCATCCTCTGGATTCACATACAGGGTCTTCTTTCCCTTTAACTCAACAGAACACAATTTTGTCAACTTTACCAAGAGCTAATTTGCTTCTGAAAACTCCGCATTACACACAGACTTGAATTTCTGCTTCACACTGCTCATTGCACAACAGTGTCAGATCCAAAATTTTCACTCCAACCACCAAATGTAATCGTGCACAAGCTGCATAACGGAGGCGGGAGAAGACAAGGACCTTATAAACATTAGGGGCTCCTGAGCCTTTTTCCCGTTCTCCCAAAAGCATGTTTTATTTTTGATTCAGGTCAGTTTAAGCACAGCTTGGGCAATTCAATAAGCAAAGCAAAATGAGTGCGAGACGAAGCCCTCACCTATGGAAATACCCCTATGGAAATACCCCACTTCTCAGCGTATTTGAGTTTTCAAAGCACGGGAGGACAAGAAGAGAAGCCCCCAGCAACCCCCCGAAGAGGCAGCTCTCAGCCACGAGCCATCTGCACGAAGCTGCTGGAAGCGTAACCTCCCCAAACCCACCCCGCCGTTACGCAACGGTGCCGAGCCAGGATTTTCATCAGCCAGCCCAGATTTGTTGTTAGAAGGAGACATCTCCTGTCATGCACCAGCAAATCAAAAGGATTGGGGGGGGGGGGGGGGGGGGGGGGGAGAACCACACCAGAAAAACCCCAAAAACACAGACACACACACCCCCCCAATAAAACCCCAACAACCCAACACAATAAAAACAAGCAAAAAAACGCCACACATGCAAACCGAAGAGGGACTTTAATCCAGAGCCTGCATACATATGCTAAAAGCATTTCCTTTCCAAGTAAGGTTTTATATGATATTCTAACTTTTTTTTTTCTTAAAGTTGTTTCCACAAGTTGTATCTCACCAATATCAGAATATCTGTGTTTCCTCTTTAAAATACCAAAGCTCTCCAACTACTTGCACAGGCTACTTACAAGGTGAGTACAAAAATAAATAAGAAATAATAATTTAAAAAAGCATCTAACATGGTAAGTCTATTTCCGTTGCTCATCTCAAGAAGGTACAAATCATGTCCTATGAGAAAGGAGCAAAAAAGTAATCTTTTCCTATCTCTATTGTTTTCTTACACCAATTGTTTTCTTACTTGATTTCTCTATAGTTTATACGAAGGCAGCGTGAAGAGCCTATGACATAGCAAAGAATAATC
The DNA here is from genome assembly GCF_964106895.1 of Numenius arquata. Lineage (NCBI taxonomy): Eukaryota > Metazoa > Chordata > Aves > Charadriiformes > Scolopacidae > Numenius > Numenius arquata. Next base: position 31,612,403 of record NC_133580.1, on the reverse strand, counting down.
CCATTAAGAATCAGTTTACTGTGTACTACTCTCTTCAGATGCTATTTTAAGAGCTTAAAAGGATTTCAGTATTTCTTAAAGGACTGAACCTTTAGGACTGAAACAAATCTCCAGTGAAACACTGACATTATGAGGCGACAGTTATCAGGCAAGAAGGACAACTGAGCAGCATGTATGTTTTGTTCTTTTTGTTCAATACTTTTAACTCAGTTTAATAAAGGTGATTTCTGAATTAGTTGCATTATGAAACTATCTAACAATACATACTGCTAAGTTTTCTTAGAAATGGTGCTTTCAGGTGTTTGAGACCTTAAATGTGTAAAAAATGCAAGGAGCAATTACCGACAAAACACATTAAGATGTGCTGAAAGCATTCAGGGGTTTGTAAATATAATTCCTATTCATTATGAACGTCAACTTAAGCCCAAGGAAGTTCTGACAGCAAGGATCAGGACATACGGTCATGCGTTGGGACCAAGGCAGATTTAAAAAAAAAAAAAAAAAAAAAAAAAAAAAGAAAAGTTAGGCATCCCATAATCATGAAGAAGCGTCCCCAATGGGATGGTCATTTGTTGTTCCTACAGAAGCTAAGCATCAGCTAAACATAGCTGTTTCAGGCTTCTAAAGCCTACTCTTAGTGTGATATAACAGACCGATTACTTCAACAAGCAGTAAATATTCCAGATATTAGAAGGCAGAGGTGAATTCCCAAGTAATTTTAAAATAAAAATTCTTATTGTGCTTGTAATTACATTTCTTGCATTAACTGAAGATCTACAATTTCATTTGAAGAGGAAAAGAATTAAGAGGGGAAAAAGCATAAGAAGGTAGGTGTAAATCTAAATACAAAAATATAAATAATAAGTCTGACTAATATTTACATTGAGTGTTTAGTTTTGGTGTACAGTCATGAAAATAGAAAAGTGTATATATTCCAAGGCCATTTCAATTTCCAGCCTCCTGGGTTCTGGAAGGATGCACCCTGCATCTCGGCTTTGTGCTTTCCACCATAACACCCCATATCGGTATACGGGTTATAACCTAACTGGATGAAATTCACTGTATCCAAGCATATCCAGTGTGAAAGGCGGGGAAAAAAATAAAATAAAAATTTAAAAAAAAAAAATTTAAAAAAAACCCCAAACAACCCCAACACAGCCAAAAAACCAAACCACTAAATAGACACGCACTTGACACGTACCGAGAAATGCACATGTGCAATTTAAATCAGGCACTACCCCAGTAAATAAGACCTCGGTCTGTACTGCGGGGCACAATGTGTTGTTAATCCCAACTCTAATTTGTTTACACGGCCGAGGCTCGCAGCACACGCGCACCTTCGACACCCAGCAAGGAAAAAAAAAAATTAAATAAATAAAATTTAAAAAAAAAAAAAAAAAATAATAATAATGATCGTGGAGCCGGTACGTGTTTGTGCCGAGCACCCCCACGCACATCTGCAGGCACACGCGAGTGCACGGCCACGCTACGCCTGCTGGATAACTTCACATCCACGCAGGCCGGGCCGTCAGTAAGAGACGGCGATGGAGGAGGAGGAGGAGGAGGAGGAGGAAGAGGAGGAAGCAGCAGCAGCAGCAGCCTTCGCCGCCTCCCACAGCGCCCGCGGCCCCCCTGCGCCCACGGCTCGCTCCCCCCCCCCACCACCACCCGCCCGGCATCCCCGCCGCGGGGGCGGCCCGGCTCTCCCCGCCGCGGGGTCGGTCCTGCGGGGGAGGGGGGGGGGGGGAGCCGGGCAGCGTAGCCGGTCCCCCCCCCCTCCCCGCAGCGGGGTTTGGGTGGGTTTTTTTTGTGGGGTGGAGGGGAAAGCGAAGCCCCGGCTGTCGGCGCGGGGAGGTTTCCAGGCATCCTGCTGCATGGGGGGAGCCGAGCGGCAGTGACAAGCGGCGGCGCAGCCTCCGGGGGAGGGGGAATGAGGAGGGGGGGGCTCCGGGGAGCGCAGTCCGAAGGAGGAGGAGGAGGAGGAGGAGAAGGAGGAAGAAGAAGGGGGGATGCCCGGAGGAGCAGGCGGGCTGGGGGGAAGGGGCGAGCCCTGCCCCCCTCTCCCGCGGGCAGTGGGGCGGGTGAGGAAGCTGGGGCTCCCCCTCTCTCTCACGCCAGCCCTGTGCAGCGCCTTCAACGCGGAGAGGGGGAGGCGGGGGGGGGGGGAGAAGGGGGGGAAATGCTGCAATGTAGCGCCGGGCGGGCAGGCGAGGGAAGCCGCAAACCCTCCACCGGGGCCCGGCGCAAGCCCCCACCCCTCCTCCCCGGGCCGAGCCCACCGCTTCCAGCGGCCGCGCAGCCCCGCAGTACCTGGCCCGGGGCGGGGGAAGGTGGGGACGGACACGACCCCAGCCGGGGCGGGGGGGGGGGGGAGGAAGGGGGGGACGCGGCGGGACGACCCGGCCCAAGGGGCGGCGTGGGGGGACGCAGCACCCACCTTTCACCACCCTGTCCGTCGTCGATAACTTGGGATCAACGGCCTTATGCTCCGACATGTCCGGCGGCCGGGGAGGCGGCGGGGCTCTCCCCCCTCGGGCAGGGCAGGCGCGGGCTGAGGCGGCGGCCGCCGCTGCGGTCGGGGCTCCGGCTGCTCCGCTGCGGCCGAAGTTGCCGCGTCCCGCCGCCGCCGCCGGCTGGCTCGGCTGGGCTCTGCCGCGCGGTGCCTTCCTCCTTCGTCTTCCTCCACCCCCGTCCTCCTCCTCCTCCTCTTCCTCCTCCAGTTAATTATTGCTGGCTTTCAATCACGCCTCCGGGTTGCTTAGGACGGCTCGCTCTTCCCCCCCCCCCCACCCCGCCGCCACGGACCCCGGCGACAACACCCGCGGCGGGGCGGCTGTCAGGCAGCGCCGGCAGGAGAAGCCGCGAGTGGACGCGGGCAGCAGGAACAGCCAGGTTGCACACGCAGCGGCCAGCCCTGCGCTTCCTTCCTCCGCGGCGCGCTGCCGGCTGCTCCGGCTCCTCCCGCCGCCGATCACCGGCCGCCGTCGCACTGGTTCGGGATCCGGATCCGTCTCTTTCCACCCCCCCCCAACCCCCCCCCCCCGTCAGGGTCTCGAACCGACACCGGCCGCGGCCCCGCGGCGCTGCACACGCTCCGCGGCGCAGCCGCTCCCCCCCCTCCCCCCCCCCCGCCCCTCACGGCCCCGCCGCGCCGCCCGGCCCCGCCCTCCCGGCTCCCGCAACCCCGCGCCGCCATTGGCTGCCGCCGAGCTGCCAATCACTGTCAGGTAGCCCCGCCCCTCCCGCTCCGCACCGCCCAGGTACGCCGCCTGCGCCCACCCGCGCCGTGGGGACCGGCGGGGCCGCACCGGGCAGCCCGGCCCGCCGCCCCGCCGCGCTTCCTCGGCGGGCGCGGAGATACCGCGGGGCCGTGGGCGGAGCGGGGGAGCCCGCCCGTGGCCGGCGGAGGCGGCCGCCGCTTGTCACTCACGCTGGCCGCGGCGGCCGCACGCCGGAGAACCGCGCCCGGTGGCCGCGCCTGCGTGCCGGGCCGCCCCGCGCGGTGGTGCGGGGGGCGCGGGCAGCCACCGAGGGGGTGCCTGCCCGGTGAGGGGGGTGTCCCCGACGCGGTGACAGGCGGGCACGGGCAGAGGCGGAGGCAGGGCTGGCCTGCACCCGAAGGGAAACCGCTCCTTCGGTCCGGGGGCTCGCGGAGGCACCCTCGGGTGAGATACTCTTCCTTTGCGGATACGAGGGAAAACACATCCATCTCTCCTAACCCTGTGTCTCGCCCGGCACACCTGGCGCAGGTCAGCTCGCCCAAAGGGCTGGCAACTGGGGCCGTCCTACTGGGGCCCGCCCAGCCCCGCCATCTCCTCACGCTGTCCAGCGAGGACAAACGCGATGGTCGGGCGCGGGGTGTGGAGCGCTCGTTGTCCCCGGTCAGAAGAGGACAACTCTTCATGTTTCTTTGGGGACCGGGAAATAATTTACATCTGTGACGGTGTCCCCCAGCGTTCCAGACAACATAAATATTGTTTAGGGCTTGTTTATACATGTAGTTAGTTGTTCAGGAGGAGCTATTCCTGACTAATTTCATGACTAATTTCCAGAATAAGACTGAGCTGTTCCGGTTTAGCTGTAACAACTGTGAGTTTTAATTAAAGAGGAAAATAAGGCACACCTATTCTGGAAGAGGGATGTTTACAGGGTTGTTGTTAAATAACTTCTGTGTAGATGAGCCAAAAATCAACAGACACCTAGCCCGGCTTCCCATTTCCCTCCAGGGTGATGTACGAGTTGCTTGCTTAGCAGATACTCTTGCTTTAGAAAGCCACAAAGAAAATAAGATGGCAGTTATGACACATATTCCCTGCTTTGATTTGCCTGACATTTTTAGGGGACATTTTGTTGGCTGTCCTTGTGGTATTTTCACCGAGCATGGGAAGACGTTGTATGCGACTGACATTCAGCACAACAGCATGAGTTCTCTCGGCTTGTTCCGACAACCGTGGCGAGCTCCATGTGGTGTGACCATGCCTTTGTCCCACGAGCACAGACTAGCCGGGTAACAAAGTTCCCGTCTGAGGCTCCCATCGCGATGGTAACACAAGAATTATGAAACAGAGCTAGCGCTCGAGCAAGGGTATTTTATATATGCCCAAACAAATCCTGAAGCCCATGACAAGTATGCAGAAGGCTCCCCATATGTTAGGCATACTTCATGAAGCACCAAGTGCACGGAAGAATCTGGACAGGAAAAAAAAAAAACCTACATCTTCATCCCCGCTGCCGGGAAGCACTGCTTAGCGGCACTGGCTGCTTGGACACAGAAGGAGAAGCAGCATATTAGGAATGCAGTACGGCCAGTAAATTCAGGTATTGCCTACACCTTGTGGGCCACAACTTCGTGAGGCGCGGAGGACCAGTTTGGATCCGTTCTTCTGTGACTGCAGGGTGTTTGCGTGAGTCATCTGGATTCTTCTTGATAGGCTGCAACAACAGAGACTCTGGGTCTCTCCAGCGTGCGCTTGCTCCCCCATTAGTCACAGGACAAGACTTCAGCTCTGATTTTTTAACAAGAAAGTATGATTATTGTTGCTGCTATATAAGGACACTCAGTGTCATAACTCCAGCATGCTTGTATTGATTCTGAAAGCTATCTGGGACTTCTTTTTTTAACAGTGTTCCTTTGCTTCTAAGTTTTCAATTATAATACGCCATCCAGGCTAGGTAAAGATCTTTCGTTTTATCTTCTGGAGGGTCTCGATTATGCATCTGTTGAATGCTTTTAGTCTTCCTTTCCATGGTAGAATTCCCATTTCAGGTAATTCCTTCTTTAGGAGGTTTCAGATAAGCTTTCATAAGACAAAGGTGAGTACCACTGCCAAATACCACGTATCATGCCACTTCTGCAAGGTATGTTGCAGCCAAGATTCAGATCACAGGTATAAGACCTCATGACTACTCTGTCATGGTGTGGTGCAATCTTAACCCCATGACTTATTTCAGGAGTGTTTGCAAAATCCTTATCCTTGCTGTGAGGGAAGGAAAGGAAGAGAAGGAAGTCACTGAACACCTTCTTTGATCTCTTGTAATGGTAACAGACTGTATTCTGTATTCTATTCTGTATTTCAGACCTATGTTGGTAGTAAAGGTTGTATATTCCTTATTACTTAAATCTTGTCCTTTTCCCCCATCTACACAGGTGGTCCTTCAGCTTTTTCTCACAAAGACCTCCTTTACCATAGAGGGATTTCTTTTTCTTGGGATCTGAGGCCTATTGGATTCCTTCTTCTCACTTAACAGCAGGAGGAGAACATGAAGATCACATCTTTGAATGGAAAGAACACAGTCTGTGGATTCTGGGAAAATTCTAACACACTTGACCTCTTGCATCACCAATCCCTAGTAGCGTGGTTAGTCATTTCACCCCCTAGTAGAACAGAAGCCCAGCATGATACATTGGAAGCTCTTATCTTCTGAAGAGCCATCACTTCTGATCGCAGATTTTGGAGACAAGGTCTGTGAGAGCTGGGGGAAAGAGAATTTTTTCAAGTCCGAAATAAGTCAGTCCCCACCTCTTTGCCTCAGAGGAGTGATTCTTTTTCATTTTAAGCTAAGACGTGACAATTCTTTTAAGCACACAGCAGTTCCAGAAAGAAGCAGCATCCAGCTGAAGCGGAAGGAGGAATAAATGCCCATACAACGAGAAGGCAGTAATTTTAAGCCCGAGTTTCTTAAAGATGTAGAGATTAACAGATTCCAAACTTTGTCGTAGGTCCCATGAAAAATTAGCAATCAGGTTGCCTGGATTTTATTTCAGCAACAAGATGAAGATTGTCTTCTAGAAATGTAACCATATGTTTGCACACTGACTCAACCAATTAAGATACTGTTTTAAAGTATCGGTTGTAAGAGATAGGGTTTAAAATTTTAATCATTATTATTAGCAGAAAAACTACAGGCATTCTGTCCTTCACACATTAGCTTTTAGCCCCTGGAAGTTCTGGCTTCACATGTAATAAATGGAAGTTTGACAGTATCTTGGAAGTAAAGGAGAGTTAGAGAGTGCTCTTGAGTTTTATGATGGCCGCATGGAAAATATGTGCAACGAGGCTAGTCTGGATATTGGTGCTGCCTTAACTGATACTTTCCTGAGTTTTCCTTTAAGAGAGATTTGTAATTGCTTCAGTTTACTTCCCTTCAGTATGAAAATTAATGAGGATTCTTAACATCCGTGTATCTAAGTCCATTGCCTAGGCCATAATCTCTATAACGTAGTTGTCTACAAGATTGAAACCACTACGTAGTAGTCTATGTTGACAGTGCATCTTCAGGAGATCCCCCATAGTGGAATCAATGTCCTGTTACAGCCCACACTCACAGCGCTGACTACAAGCACCTAAAACTTCCAGAAGAACTACAGTCATCTATATCTGACCAAAATAAATTTGATAGCAAGTGCTGTATACTAGCCTTGGAAAGCCAATGTCGTTTGTCACTATTCCACATGCCGTTTGGTTCCATCATATCCAAGAGAGGAAATCCACCCCAGCGCAGAGAGCCTATACAAAGGACCGTATACCCGTTTAGATCACCACCAAGGGGCACCGTCTCAGGATTTTCGTGACAAATGGTTTCCCACATTTATTCTACATCAGTACGCAAGAGGGAGCTAGATAAAGGGCCTGTAGCAGGTAACAATTCTTTGTATCATCCAAACGCTTTCTGGCTATGCTTGCAAAGGGATGGAAAGGTCAGATGGCAAAACATAGCCACACAATCCATCACCAAATGTATTCTCTCCTTTCCCCATGTGTGGTCTTCATGCATCCACTGCGGGCACTTAACCTGTTGCATCGTCAGCCTCTCTGGAGCTTTGCATGTTTTCCCTTTGCATACATCCGTTAGGCTTTTGGCTCAGCTATTTATACAGGTTCTGGATTTGGTCCTGAAGCTTTTAGCAGAATTTATACACGCTGTTAATGATACCGTGCCTGGTTTAGAAAGCAAAGCAAAATAGATAATTCTACAGAGAGTCACGGAACGGATGATACCAAAATGAATTGTGTTGGAATAAAATGCAAGCAATGGCATCCAGAATGCTGGAGAGGAAAAGCAGGTTAGCTCCAAATTCCAAGATGCTGAATCAACGTGGAAAACAGAAACAAATGGTGCCACGAGCAATTATACAGAGCTTGACTGACATTTGAAGACTCAACAGATAGTAAAAGAAAAGAACACAAGTGAAAGAAAATAGCCTTGAACCCTGGAAGTAGTTATACCCCCCACCAAAACTGGACTACTTACAACAGGTTCAATATCAAAGAAGCATAATTATGGTCATCTGAGACCGAGAATGAATATTTGCATTCAGATCAAGCCTCTGGTTCAAAAGTGACCCACAAGTCATGCCTGTAATCCCTAGCAGCACGCAGACTTAAGAGAAATTATGCAAGGGACTTCCACCTCTGCCCCCCTTCCAATACTGCCGAGGAGCGAGGTGATGCGAGTTTCCTACACTGCAGTTTCAGATTTCTTAAGAGGCACATGCTTTCACCAGACTACCCTAGTAAATCCAAAGGTGAAGACCAGGTTAGAAGTAAGTTTGGAGACAAGTACTGAAGCCAGCATAAGAATAAATCAAGACGCCAGAAACACAAAGTCATACCAAACTGAAAAGCATAGTCAGAAAGCCAGAGAGCCAGAAGTTTGAAAACCAAAGAGCCCCTATTTTAAGATAAGTCAGGGCTGGAACAAGGTGAGGCATGGGAGCATAACACAAAGAAGACAGGAACCAGGGCTCAAGACTAAGCAAACAAGAATGAAAAGCAAGCGAGTCAGAAGCAAAACTACAGCCAAATGGCACTGCAGACTGCCAAGAGCAACTGGTGGAGTTGCCTGACACATCTGCTATTAGAGGAAATTAGCCAAGCCTTAGCTCCTGCACAGCTGGGCCACAGTCCCAGTTGCCCTATTGCATCCAGCTGCAGGGCCAGTAGCCCAGGCAGAGCCCAACAGCAAGGATAAATGTGCGTTGGTTTAAAACTCGAGCTGCAGGAGTAGCTTGTGCCTCTAAATTTACTGGTGCAAGCAGCAAATTTAACTCAACTTATGTATCCAGTAGAGCACTGCACTGATTTGCCTAAATGCGTCCAAAATTATAGCTTTAATTAAGCACTGCAGGCTTGTGCAGTGGAAATGCCTCAGTGCAGAAGAAATAGGTGTATCTGAAGGCAGGCGACAGTGCCAAGGGGAAAGACATCCCCTCATCTCCCCCTACTGGTGTGCACATCCTCAAGCGTCCGCAGAGTGAACAAGGAGCACCCACCTGGTCTGCCTCGCCTATGCCAGCGCTCTGTGAAACTGCAAGAGAGGACCCTTGGGAGCAGCTTCCAGCATCGAACTGTTCTCAAGATGCTGGCAACGGCTTAAAACCACAGTCTTGCTATCAAGAATTAGTCATTTGGTCCCAGAGAGTTCATCCTGCAGGCTTTGGTTCTTAATTAGATACTGCTTTTAATGGGAGACTACAGAATACAGATTTCGCAGTGGGCCTAAAGATGTTATCCCACTGAATATTAAAATGTTCCAGAAAATATAAATTAAGAAAGAAATGGAAGGAAAGCTCGCTCCTTTTTCAACATGTTCTCACAGTAGCAAACGTCACGACAGACCGATGCCTGTTTAGAGAGACAGGAACAATATTTGAAGGAAATGGGACCAACAAAATAACAAGATACACATTCATTTTGTATTATAAGTATCTAATATAGGGGTGGTTTAACTCTAGTGTGGTATTAAAAACTACTAGTGGCAGGAGCAGCTGAAGAGATGTAAGAGTAAGACATGATACATTTAATACCCGGGATACTCTTCTGCCTCCTTTTTCAGAAGCAATGCTGTTGTCAGAGACACAAGAACAAAGAGGAATGTGTGTAATTGTTTTTGCAAGAGTAGAGCCTTATTTGTTTTCATAAAGATGCCACAATTTATTATTTATTTTTGCTGCCAGAAAACAGTATAGATTAAATCCCTGCTACTCTAAAGGTAACATGCACGCAACACATCCCGGGGTAGATGATTTATTCAAGTGCCATCAGTGCCAACTGAGGGCTCAGTGGCAACAAACAGACCATAACTGGTGTTAGGGGTGAGATAATTAATCAAAATAAGTTAATACCCAAGGAACAAACACTGAAAACTTTAATTTAATTGCCAAAACCTCTCAGAATATGAAGTGTCTTGTGATGTATTATTTAAAGAAGCATAGCGAATATGAAAAGGAACAATAGACTAGAATGTTTTTTCCATACTGACCTCCTGTGCTATGTCTTTTCCTAGGAACTTTGGAATGGAAAAAAAGGGCAGAACAAACTGATCTCTGAATGTGTGTCTGTAAAATTCCTAAATAATACAAAGCAAAACACTGAAACCTGGAGATTACCATGCAGTTTAAAGAGCTCTAATGAATGGAATTGCTATATTGAATTAAATGTAACTAACTTACTCAAGTTGGCTTAGTGGTAGCATTACAAAATGTAAAAGTCTTCAATTAACTTTCAGTCAGACCAGCCACAATTTACACATTGGGAATCCAGATTCTCACTTACCCCAAGGCTTTAAACTGCTGTAAGATGCAAAGCTGCTTTATAATGGTTATAAGTTACATTTACACTCACTTAAAACCCCTTTTATACTCCCAGGGTGATGAAGAGCAGCCCTAAAGTGAGGCAGAACCAGCTTTCTAATTGACTACAAACAGTCTCAACCAAGGATGCAAATACAGGGCTGCCATCTTAACCGACTGCTGCAAAGGGACTCCTTCACTGTGGCAGTGCCCTGCTCATCCCACAGGGCTTTGCTGCAGGGCAGCTTGCAAGATTAGGTGTTAATATCCTTAAAAAACCAACAGAAATATCAACAACCAAACTCCCCCCTTCCCCCCCCATGCACCTATGTCATTTAAAAACATCAGCCTCAGGCACGCCACAGAACATCCTTTCAATCATATTTTAATCAAATTGCTTTTCAGCTTCTCAAGTTTTATGTAAGAAGCACATGAGCTGCTTTAATCTTTCCTCCTCCTCCCTCACTCCTCAAAAGAAAGTTTCAGTGCTCTGTGCTTACTCAAAGAATGGCATTCAGCACAGCAACAGACACATAAATCTTCTGAATTGCTAAAAAAGTGCTACCCAGAGGCTGGTATGGCTCTAGATGATGACAATCAAGTGCACAGGACTGGAGAAAGCAGTCGAAAAGCACTCACATAATATATTTTCCTTTTAAAAGATCCTTATTGGTACAGGGCACATCCATTCTATAAATAGATGTGCTCTACAGGATGGGACAATTTAATCATCTTGACTTTAATGGTTTGTGAAAATAATTTAAACCATAAGCAAGGAACAGACATTAACATTATTCAAAACTATGAAGATGTTGCTTATTGAGTGTAAGTAAATATTTTTCAGTTACTCTTGCTATCTTAGCATTGCCAATAAGCCCAGCACTTGTCTTGGTTGCTTTATATGACACTGCTTTCTGCCTAAGAAGGAAATATTTCTCTAACTCTCCTGGAGTTCACAGCTATCCCAAGAGTAATGACTTCTTGCTGGTTGTGTTCCAAAGGATGTTGTCAGCCCCTCAGTAGTTCATTTCGGGTGAAAATAACCCTTGTGCCGAGGCCAGGCCAAGATCATATACCAAATAAGTCCCATTAAAATTTTCAGATAAGGCTTAAGTGATATTTAAGTACTACAGTGCTGGCCTTCTGCTTAGGAGTGAATTCATCTAATATCTGCAAAAATGGGTTTTCTCTAGGTTAAAAATTAACAAAGGCTTACCCTGACCTCAGAATGGGATTGGTGAGACTTTCCAGAATTGAGTAGCCCAGGAGATGTATGCTCTGCCAGATTTTCAGGAGTTTTCCACTTCAGTACATCAGCTGGCAGAGGGCTGATCACAACTGTACCGGGGGGGGATCCGGATGCTGCTGCAATACGTCGGTCCCTGGAGACCTGAAGGCCGGGAGCACCCTGACACTGTGGCTGGTGCCGAACACAACAGTGACAGGGAGGTGGTGGGGTCACCATCCCTGGAGGTATTTAAGAAACGTGCAGATGTGGCACTTCAGGGCATGCTCTGGTGCCCGAGATTGTTGGGGGTTTTTTTGTGTGTGTGTGTATGGTTGGACTCGATGATCTCAAAGGTCCCTTCCAACCATGAAGATTCTGTGATTCTGTGATTCTGTGACAGAGAGTGCTAGCGCCATACGCTTGCGTCGTGTTCCCCCCAGCCGGGAAACAGGGTGCTAGAGGATGTAGTCATGTCATCTCATCTCTGTATCCATCTATTTTAGTAGTGAAGCTTACATCAAAGAGAAAGGGGCAGGGCGTCAGACAGAAGAAAGTGATTGCTGCTATGCGGACACACAATTAAATGTGGACTACCGATACACCGAAATCATACCAGATCGCCGATGGTCTGACCTCCATCACTTCAGTAAAATGCTTTCCTTTTGCCTCTGTCTTGGCCAGACTTAGCCTGAGCTGACACCTTTTATTCTTGCTCCCATTTCTTTTAGGCATGGGGTCAGCTGGAAAAAAGGTCTTGTTCATACCGAAAAGAAACAAGACAAATGGCTGTTTCCAGCACCATATAATTAGAGTGCAAGGCATGGCCACAGATAAAATATAGATGCATGTAAAATATGGGAACCAGACCTTCTGCCTTACTAATGCAATTATTCATACGCATGGCAACACAAATATGCTGTGGAAGGGAATCTGTGTCAGTGATAATGTTTGCTCAGATATTCACTTGCATATTCATGGGCTCAGATGCAGAATATGCAGTGGGGAATGATCGGTTCACCTCCTTCCATTTCTGTGTCCTCAAAATTTCCTCCTTTGTTTTCCTTTCTTCTTTTCTCTCTTTTTATTCTAGATTTTTTATTCCCACCCCGCTCACCCCCTCCCACCACCTCACCCCCCTCATTTCAGAAGTACCTGGAACAATATTTCAGAAAAGTTTTGTAGCAGCATGTTTCCTCTTAAAGATTTAGATTGCACCTTGCAGTACCATACACATTCTCTTCCCCTTCTCATAGAAGAACCTTTGTAATACCCAATTAGAGCTACTGGCCCTTCTCTCTCCCCCTCTCTCTCCACCCCACCCCACCTCACCCACCCCTCCACTTTTCTCTTTCCCCTCATCTTCTTAGCTCTGTTGTAGCCCATGGCGGGCAGTGATAGGCAGGGATGGATAAGTCCCTGCTGTGACATTTTCCAGTGATTCTTTCCCAGGAAGGAGCCATCTCACAGCATGCCCAGAATATACTCTCATAGTGTCCAGAAACACTTTCCAAAGTATTCTGGAGATTCTTAATCTTAAACTCCATTACTGCAAGTAGTCTCCAATTTCTCCCCATCAGAGCGTGTACTTTGAATGACTTCAAGCTTTCTCTCGCCACTGTCTTTTAACTATCTACCCAAATACATGAGGGTAAAATCTGACTGTCACTCACAAGCAGAGGTGAGCTTAGCAAATCAAATCTATTGTTTTCCCATTAAAAAAATAAAAAAAAGAACTTTCTAATACTGCTCTAAATATATAGTCACTGCCAACAGTAACACACATAGCAGCCAGCTTCCATCTGCATTGAGATTTCCCAGACAAGCTGTACAGTATCACTCCAGAAACTGCTAAGCCTTGGCAATAATTAAAAGATTGATGGGGAGACACTGCAAAGATGTTGGATAAAGTTAATCAGGCAAGCCAATTAAATAAATATTAGCACAAAATTGACAAAAAAAAGAAGCTATTGACCCACTAGGGACAGACACCAGCCTTTTGCTCTGAAGTTCTGCCTATTTTGCATATCATTCATATATAATGTTCACATTTTATGAAGATCATGTAGGAAAACTCCTATGTACCAATGCTAAAAAAATTACACTGACTTTCTCCTAAGAGTATGCTGAATTCCCAGATGAGGGAGGAAGAAGAGAGAAGGTTTATAATTTCTTGGTATTTAGCAGTAAACAGATGATTTCCAGCCTTTCACTTACTTTATGTTGGACTAAAAGTATATATCTATTTTAATTTAAATCCTCTTCTATTGCTCCTGCCATTTCCTGCTAGGGCTTATCCTTTTAGGGCTCTAAAAGCCACTGCTTTGTATCTTTCGTAATTGCTTGTGTAGAAGGGCGGGAACGCTAACACCCTTCTGTCCACCCTACTCACCAACCACAGAGAATCATTTCCTTTCCTTGCACGGATAAGCTATATAAGTCATCAACAACAAGAGAGTTTCACATTTCACATTCAAAGATGAAGAGCCTGGAAGCTGAGCTCAGCAAAACTCAAACTGGAGACAAGACACACGTTTTTAACAGTGCGGGTAATTAACCATTGGAATTGCTTGCCCTGGAATATGCTGTGACACTTGGAGCTTTTAAATTAAGTCTGGATGTCTGTAAAAAGATAATGTCTGCTTCAATTGCAAGATACTGAACTCAGTGTGGGAACCATTGGCCTTGCTATGCAGAAAGTTAGACCAGATGGTGCTAAGGGCTTTAGTGGCTAGGAAACGTCCTCAGAAACACGGCCAAGTGTAATACACAATTTGCACAAATGCTGGTAATGCACATTATTTATGAATCCACTTTTGGATTATCATTTAACTTCTACAAGACAGAGGAAACCTGAGCATCATTACAGTTCTGTCAGACAGTCTTACCCCTCTGCAAAGCAAAAGCCTTGTCAGAGAGAGTAAAGAGAAAAACTCCACCCTGCTCTCACCAGCCAGTGCTAGAAAGAAACTTCAGCCCCCGCTGATGGAGGTTTCCCTTGGAGCGCTGGTCACCCAGACCAGGCAGCAAGGAAGCAGTGAAGCAATTTCCACAGCTCGTGCTTTGTTGGTTTGCATAACAATTTGGCTTCTGTCCAAAGAGCTAGAATCCATGGCAGCTTCTCATTCCTAGGAATCCCATATTTGAATGCTGGATGCCCTGTGTCTGTGGATGCCACCTCCAATTAACTCAGAAAGTTCTTTATGGTATTTTATGCCAGAAAATTTATCAATCAAGCCAGCTGACTATGCGAGTCTTTTTTTCTAAATACTCCACACTGAGTTCCTATAGACAAGTAAAATATGCCGTATGTGAAAACACAGAACTGTTTTTCTTAGAAGCTCAGTGACAAACGCTCCTACCTGACTGCTTCATGGCACTGACACAACGGGACATCTTTCTAGTGATACTAGTACAAGTTATTGGTTAGAGGCCATCACTACTTTTCTCAACTTTATCCAGTTATCCATTTGATTGCCAGATTAAATTCATCAATCAGACTAGCTAGATGGAACATTTTAGCTAGAACTTTTCCCTAAAATGCACCTTGTTTATGATTTTATAAAAAAATTTTTTTTAAAAAAAAAGGGAAGACAACACTCAGTCCATTCAGCCTGTGCATGAAAACCACTAAAGCCAGTGGTTTTACCTTACTCCTCAATTAGTCCATTTATTTCAGTGAAGCTCCACAAGCTTCCACAAGAGCTAAATACGTCTCCTAGGATATTTTTACTGCCCAGAATAGTCCTTGTGCAATTCAGAGCCCCCTGAGCCAGCATCGAAGCAGGTAACATGGTGGTCTCAGAGATAACAGCCCTCTTAGGTGAGAAACTGAGGTCTCTGGACTGCATTTCCAGATGGTATGACTAAGCTGAACCAGCTGCATAGACCTTCTGTAGCCACAAATTAGATAGTTGTTTGTCATTTTGCAACATAAACTCTCCTCCAGTGTTTCTGCATTTTTGATTTCGAGAATTGAGAAGGAAAGCCTGGAGCTTAGTGCTTTTTCAAAATGTCGTACATGCCAGACCCGTATCTGTCCACCGCGCAGTTATGTAAGAGTGGATCAACAAGTCTCTCTGCTTCTCCTTTCCCATGGCACAGCAGACACGATTTAAATCCCAGTCTGCAATGTCTGCTGCGCGCTGATGGCTTTTCACATGAAAGGTTTGAGATTTCATAGGCCACAGGACCATAGGTAGGCAGCTAGCTATCAGTGCTGCAAGTTTTTCCTAGTCTATGGCTAGATATTAAATAGCTATAAAAACAAGAGAACCCAAATAGTCTTTCCTTAAAGCTGAACTCCCCAGGCCTGAAAATTGCACAGTAGAATTCTGTCACAATTTATCCCCCCCCCAAAAAATTCAACAGAATACTAGGAAATTTTGACCTATGAATAAACAAAACTTACAGAAGAAGAAGAGACACACATGCTTTGATTTTACTTGTTTCTTTTTTTTTTTTCTCTCTTTTCTCCCTCTTCCTGTTTACACAAGTTTTTAAATCTATATGATCAAAGGAGTACCTATTGTAGCACAACAAGAAAAAAGCGAGCCCTTCGCTCCAGGTGGCTCAGGCCCACACACCAATGCTGAGGTACCATTTTGATGTCCTGTTCTGGCAACTGTGTAATTACATCTCAAGTAGCACAATTAGATTCACTGCGCACACTCACTGAAAGGAAGATGAACAACTGCAATGACTTTCAAGATACGATTTTTATACTGATGCTCTTTCTGCTGCTGTACCGAAATTCTTGCGGTGAAGTCAGTGAATCACAGTAATATGTAAGTGTTGACAGCTATTTATGTTAGGTCCTTTTGAATTTGTAAACAGAATATGACAGAACTAAAGCAAATGCCAAGAGGTTATTTTACACTCTGCTGAACTACAAGAAGTGATATAAAGACATTTCAGAGAAGTTTTACAGAGCTGGGGAAAAACACTGCACTGTGGGACACAAATTCAGATTGTGTTGGAGAAGAAACCCTAACGTGGTTCCCACAGTGAAAGTTGGTCCTTGTAACATCGCGCTAGTTCACATTAGCTTCCTATCTGTATAAAGCAGATAATTAACAAACCAAGTGTGCACAGTATGTGCGTACCGACAGCAAGGATGTGGCGCCAAGGCACGGTCTCTCTTTATATTAGATACATATGCTCCTGTGGCAAGCGTCGGCTAAGGACCTCGCACGCGCACAGAAAGGCGAACAGAAAGGGTGTGCAAGTTCTGGCCTTGCCACCGGCAGGATGCAGCCCACAGAGCATTTCAGCAGCCAGCCACATCCTCCTCCACTGTTGCTTTTTCAGATTTTATGGGAGTCCCCAGGATCCTCATGCGAGCAACACTCATTTATTCTTCATTCTGCTCCTTCCCTCAACCTCCCACTCTCATCCCACTAGAACTCACCTAAGAGAGAAAAATAAATGAGGACCTGGGTATAAGAATGTGAAGAGCTGGTCTGGTCAAGCTATAGACAAAATAGATTTGGAGTTAAAATTCACAAGAAATCTCTGTTCTGTGTCCCAGCTCTAGTTTCCAAACAGCTGACTGCAAAGTATTCAAGCTTTTGGGGTCTTTTTTTTTTTTTTTTTTTTTTTGCCTTGCCACATTTCTATTTCTGAACACGTTTCAAGGCAAAGGAAGAGAGTACTTTCATGCAATTGAGCCCAATTCCCATTTGATAATGCAATGACTGCTAGCGAGGCTCAGGCTGACCCAAGGTATGCTCAGACTGATCTTGTGATAGCGTAGAGTGGTACAGACGATAGGCATAAACAGATTAACACGAGAATTAACCAGTCTGGCAGCGTGGATATCTTCACTGCCTCAGTTCTCTATTTAATTGCCCAGCAGGCCCTTCCATCTCCGGGAGCTTTTGTTTGCTTGATTCTTAAAGAGAAATAATATGGAGCCAGGAGGGAGGGGCAGTGATCATGTAAGTTCTAAGAGATGAAAAAAGGCATTATTTTAGTTGCATGCAGTCATTTTATAAGTTATTTACTCAGCATTCTCATTTACTTATGGTGGTATAAATCAAGACTAACTAAGCCACTCAGCCAGCACGAAGGAGTTCTCAAAAGTGAGATATCTGATGTTTTCTCAGCTCAGAGGAGGTCACAATATTTTGTGTGAATATCTGCTGTTATTTCTGCCCTCCCTGCAAGAAAGCACATTTCCTGCTAGCTACAGGAAAATGCTTGAAAGTGCAAGCACTCCGGGTTAAGCACTTCTAAACGTATTATTGCTTAATGCATTGCCACTTTCAAGCCAGTTTCATGATTTTGAACACTTGGGGTTGGCAACAGTGAGCAAGTTGGAACAAAGGAGGTGTAAATGCTAAGTAAGGCCAACAAAATACACACTGCACGAAGAGCGTCATATATGAATCTGTTGTCCACAGATCTGTTGGCTGACCTCTAGATAGTATCTGGAATGCTACTTACTGAACATTGCTTCAGTAACCTCTGTCCTACTGCCAAAATCAATACTCCTGTTTGTGGTAACATGGCCCCTTATGATACATGTTATTTAGAGATGAACTGATCATAAAGAACCTGATGAAAACTGGAAAGATTGATGGAGCAGATAATGTTTTCAGGAAAAAAAATTATAAGACATGGAAAATTTTACTTATTTGGGCAGCTGAGCACAGCAGATGGCAAGATCTTCAGGGAAATAAACACAAAGTTTGGGAAAGCAAGAGTGTGTTCTAGCAGTTGCCAGTGATCTCATGCAGCAGGAAAATCAGTCAAAAATTAAATAGACACTCAGTAGCACCAGTGTTTTGTCAACATTTTGTAAAGAACAGGGACTTGGCAGGCAGAAAGGATAGGACAGAGGAGGCTGACTGGTTTCGAGGGCCAGTGTTTGCAAAAATAATTGTCAGGATCAGATGGTACCACAACTTTAGCAATCAGGAGTTTATGGAGTTTCACCAATTGTATATCAAAGAGCATGCAGCTATAAAACTAAACTAAATGTACATCTGCTACAGTCCACTCCCAGCCTTGTGACTGTCAACTGATCAAACGAATCATGGGTGACAGCAGAACATGCTACATGATGGAACAAATAATATTGTCCCCAGGAAACATTTTTATCAATCAATATGGTTCACAAATATGTTCATTGTTTAATATGGTTTATAAACATATGAATAAGTTTATAAATCTAAGTACAGAATGTTCATAAATACATGTTATTCCATAGAAGGGCCACAACCATCTCTTTCAGGTAAATATGGACTGGAACACTGCACAATATCTCACCTAGAACTTGATCCTTTCTCCATTCACTGCTACTCAGACTTCACATTTCACATCTGTGGGATAAATAAGAAAGGTAAGATTGGGCCTATTATGTCAAACTGAATTAGCAAGTGATTTCATTTTAAAATAAGACGTTACAGATGGCCAGAATTATCCATTGTTCTGCTTGTGTTTTGGATTGAAATATCTACTCAGCGTCTCTTTGTACATGAGATTCCTTCTTAGTCCTCATCTTAAATTACTACCAGCCACACAGCTGGCAAAACTTGAAAAAGGATAGCTATGGGTGCAAGGAAAAGTGATTATGAAGAGAAATTATACATGCTTTCTGTACATAGCCCCTAGAATTGTAATCATGGTGGAACTGAGATGAGTTGATCGTTATTTACAACCATACAGCTTTTGTAATATCTGCCTCATGATCAAGTATCAATTAAAAGAGAAATGGCTGGGTACACAAACAAATTATACAAAATCTTTCGCATGTATGTCTACCTACGTGTGATATTTACGTCTACACGTATGTGTCTAAGACTGGAAGGAAGCAGGGTCTCACTCTGGCCATAGCACTGGAGAAGACCACAGCACCACAGCATCAATACAGTCCTTTAACCCCCAAATTTTATCTGGGTACCATTTCTTCCTTCTGCCCTCAGGAAACTGAGCTTTCTGCCCATAAAGTTGAGCTGATAGTCCCTGGTTTAAGTTTGCTGGTGAGATGAATGAAGTGCTCTCCATGGCAAAGTTGTGAGTTACTTTTTTTTTTTTTTAATAGAACTTACACATTCAGTAGCAATTCTGCACTAATGAGCTGGATAAATTCCTTCTCTACTGGTGTCAGAGGTTTTCCCTGGGCTTCAGAAAGTGGAAAGGATTTCATGCAGCATTTGAAAAGGGCTGAATCAAGTAAAATGAGGCATGATATTTGTATGGATGTGGATACCTTAGGCTTAAATCTAGACACAAAAGGACCATGACCAAGCAATAGTAATTTATAAGCTCTAGCAGGAATTGTGGCCTATTTATAGTATTTTGGTAATCTACATCAGTTTTTAATCTGGTTTTAGCTATTCCCAGAGGTGCAACATTAAGAAACACCTGCAGAAAACAATCCTTTTTATTTTTGTTGATTTTGGTATTAGTTGGATGCTCCAGCAGTTTAGAAAATCTCACTGGAGTCTTAGACTCCCAAGTACTTAAAACCATTAAAGCACACATCTACTTCAAAACAGGGGGCCATGAGAAATCAAGACACACTGTTGTCCACCTAGTTTAGTATTTTGCTATTAATATAGGCAAGAAAGTACACAGTGGACAATTTCTGAGGCACATCTCCAGAAAAAAAATCCTCCCAAAATTAAATTATTTGAAAGTCATTGGTCTCTGAAACTTGAGAGTTGATTATGTACTTTCCATGCATTTAATATTATAACTCTGGATATATTTGTTTTGTGGGTACTTTAAAAGATTCTCTTATGTAACCAGACAAAGAGGCTGACCCCAAATATAGCTTCCACTACTGAATCCAATAATCTAAATATTTACATGCAAAGAACAGTCTTTCCATCAGTTCTGCATTTACAATTGTTCAGCTACACAATGAATCCTGCTACCCCTTGGTCAGGCGAATTGAAGTTGTTTTATCTGCCTTCTGCAGACCTTTTTTTTTTTCTTAAATTATACATCCACGGACTTGTTTTCTCTCCGGTATAAGTGTTTCAAGTCTAAACATTCTGTCTCTCCACTGCTTCTAGCAATGACAAGGCAAAGGCAGTACAAATGTCTTATCCAAATGCAACCAACATTTTCTTTGATGCTTTTTATTTTTTCAAAAAAAGAGCATTTCTAACCCTTCCCCAAAATTATGTATAGTATACAGAATGTTATTCCAAAACATTTCTGTACCCAGTTCTCACTCAGCAGACTGAAATCTCCTTCAGAAATTATTTGTAATAATCCAGTTAACCACCTACCTTGCCTCACTAATGTGTATCACCAGACAAATAAAAAATAACCTGTGCAAAGTTTTATTCCTCAGCCAATGTATCTACAGACTTAATACTCCTGTGGAATTGAATGGATCTTAATGTCTTTCCTTTTGGGATCTGCAACATCCTGAGCAAATTCCAAGACAGGAAAAAAATTCCCCTCCCACTGATTCAACGGGAGGGACTTTGAGATGCTCATCATCTCTTCTGTGCATTCAAAACCTCACAGGATAAAACCTATGAGTCACTGAGCAAGGATCTCATCTTTATTTATATACATCTTAGTGGCAATACATAACTTTCATTCTTCATAAACAGCTAAGTATCTGCCTATAAACGTATGCACTTGCACGATTCTGGCATACAAAATAGGAGATAAATAAATACCCTGTGCTGTCAAATTTATGGAAAGAAGTCTGAAGTGTTTCAGGCTATGCGTATTTCTGTCTTCTAGCTTGGTGGCAATTTTCTTTGCATTTAGCAATGATCTTATAGTCCTTAATCATGTCACAATTGTCTTTAAGATACATACCTTATTTACATGCTGAAAGAAATCACTTTTATAGCTGGATGTGTTTCCGGTCAAACACCATGTTTCAGTCAGGACAGGCAAAGTATATGCAGCGTGGAGAGGCTACCTTATTTTAATGGTTAAATTGTGCATTACTTAACATGCAAACTCCCAGGAATGCAGACCTGTTCTTCCCTGGTTTGCAATCCAATGACACTCAAAGCAAGCACACGCATGAGGAAGTTTATAGCCTTCTCTTCTTTAAACTTTTGATTAAACGTCCATGTAATACTTTTGATGAAACACCCATCAAAATATAGTATCTTAACAAAGAATTTTTATGTCATTTCCTGTCCCAAATCCACATAAAGGCCCAAGTTCATGGGTCTAATGAGAGGGAAGTTTGGAGCAGAAAGTCTATGCTGTACCTTGCCTCCTGAGGGAAAGTGCAGGACACATTATGGCAGCGTGAGCCAACCAGGGCAGGAAGTGAACGTGTTTTTCAAAATGAAAAGCTTTTCAATGTGAAATGTCAAAATGACTTTTCATTGTCAGCCCAGAATGTCAAACATAAGTTCTGAAAATAAATCCATTTACAATTTGGGTAGTTGTGCTTTCTTATTCTCTATCACAAAAAAAGTACTGCATTTGTTTGCACTTAGATTTCACCTCAAGTTTATTTGTGGGTTTATCAAAAAGGTGGTGGGTTTTTTTCACATCTGCAACCCATTTGAACTTGTAATAAAGGCAGAGTAAGCTTTTCAAATGGATTCAGGAGTTCTGTCTGACTAAAGATGGTTGAAATCAATATTACTGGCAGATGATACTCCTGGCAACCATGAGAGCATGGTTATGAACAATTCAACTTTTTATTTGTAAACTTATCTTACAAGTTACTCATATTTGAAACACAAATCCATAGCTATGTTTCCCAATTCAAAGCTAGCGAAGAAAAAAAAAAAAAACAAAAGTAGATTCTAAGAAATCATCATTATTACTAAAATAATTAAAGAATTTGGTAACTATTTCAGTGGATATGTTAACCTGCCTCTAACTGTAACCTGGCAGGTTGTTTCCCAAAGAAGGGAAGCAAACACCACGACTGTGTCCTTTAAAGGTCCTTGCTTTGCAGAACAATTTATCATTCAAATACAAAGACATAACACAAACCCAATACTGATAAGTATTGGCTTTAAGTGGTTTCCTCTCTTGCCTTCGTGTAGAAAACAGACAAACCCTGGCTTGCTTTGCTCCATGGGTTAGCTCAGACAGATCGCCACAAATCTCACTGGAATGTTCCTTCACTCCTTCATATGCCTGGGTTTGGCTACCTGGTTCAGGCAGAAACTGGATCAAATCCAAATACTGTATGTACTTCATGGACAACCAATTTTATCTTTTGACCAGTAAAGAACAATTTTTAGTGGCAAGACTAAAGCGGAACTGTTAGATCAATATAACAGGTATTCTTTTGCAGTATCTATAAATACATCTGTTTCATAGCAAAGCAGTTATGCAATTTATATTTCTCTGATATATTTTCATGTGCTGGTGATTATTTAATGAAAGTAGAATGATAAGAAGAATTATCGCCCACTGATTGCTTCTAGTTTAAGCTTGGGGAGGAGGGTGTATAAGCCTTCACTTTCACATTCTGTTCCTTCATTTAAACATACAGGGCTTGGTCTGTAGATCAGTATCGTTATATATACATATATATATAGCTTGTGAGGTGGCCACAGTGCTGGGATGTGCAAATCCAGCTTTGAAGTCTACACCTCTTCCTGTTTATAAATAGAGTCCTGAATGTTAAATATTACATTGAAGCAGATGGTACCTTCCAAAAGAAGCCATTAAATAGCTTTAATTTTAATGTATCCATTATTGTGCATGCAAGTAGAAAATGCATGCACATTTATGTGGATGAACGTGCAAATTTGGTCTCACCCTCATACTTACAAGAAGTCCCCAACGTTGCACAGTCTCTGGTTTCCGTAGCATAAAAGGGCCCTTCACCCCATTAGAAAGAGCACATGCCCTTTAAGACTTACACAGAGACACCCAGGTGCACACATGCACTGGTTATTGTGGCTGGGGACAGAGCAGGAGAAAGCCGTGCTCCCTGGCCGCAAAGGCCACACCACCCCAGCTGGGCACAGGCTCTGCAGCCTGCTGTCCTGAGGCAACCCTGAGCTGCCCCGCACCATCTGCATGGCCCAACATTATGACTTCGCAATTAAGAATTTAACAAACCAAAAAAAAATAACCAGCAAGTATCTGAAGAGATCCTTCTACATCAGCTGCAAACAGACTCAGTAAAAACATCACAAGGCTGGTACAATAATTGTGTTTAATGGGAGACGGCAAAGTTAATTGTGAAGTCCAGAGGCTCCTTAGTGGCTGGAGAGGCAAAGGGGCAGAGAGGTGGAGAGACTCCTGGAGCCACAGCCCGACAAAATTGCGTAAGTGACTGCAAAATCTGTGTTACCGAACTGACAGACACAGGCTCCAGGAATCAAACCACAGAGGGATGTTAATGGTGCTTGATCTCCAGTGAGCTATTGTAAACGAAGATGACTACTGCCAAGCGCGTTGTGTAATTAAAAAAGACAGAGTGCGAGAGACGGGTATTTCTAGATCAGTCAGACTGGATCCTAAGAAACTAGAGAGCTGCTTCGCTTGTGAAGAGAGCTGGGTAAAACAACGTACCGTAATAAAAGTTTAACACCATATACTAGAACAATCTTGGGAAGCTAAATTCCCTTTCTTTTCCTGGGAGATTCCACAGTATGATTGTTTCTTTCTCACTCAAAGTCTGTTTGATGTATTCCATTCTCTCTCTTAGGAAATAACATTTTATTTATGCTGCTCCTTTCCCATATATTCAAGAATTTCTGGTTTAATGCACTCAGCTACGCCGAGAGTGGTTTCTGGCACCTTCTGTCCTGCAGGTACCATTTGTTCAGTACTCTCTGTGTTGTCCTCAGCCACCACCGGGCAACAGAGTAATACTGCGACACCAGTGTCTGTCACAGGTCTGACTGACAACCCTAACCTCCCCCTAAAAGCACAAATCTAATCCTCAATTTGCTAATGCGTTTCTAACAAAAGAATGTATTTTGTTTGGAGTAAGCCATGCAATAATTACTTATTTTGAAGCATTCAAACTACTTCTGGATGCTAATTAAATGCTTGTGACTATTAGCCTCCCCATAGCTACAGTAGCATAATTATATCCCCATCTTTCACAGCAGAGCTCATTTGTGAGACCTTTGCATAAGAAGTGTCAACTGCCTAATCAGAAAATAAAAATAATCCCATGAGATTTAGGTGACTAGCTATGATAGCAAACAAAAAAGCATAGTGAAGGTGAGTGATTCCCCTACAAACCATAGTTGTTTACTGGGGCTACCTGGGTAAGCATTACAAATAGTGAAAAAAATCAGAGGAAACGGAGACGAGGTCATAAATAATCATTTAACCAAAACAAAGCTAATTAATTATTTAAAAAGAACTGTTTGACCTGGAAAACACTGTACAAAGAGTAATCATTACAACAGCTCTATAAACTGGGAGACATTTTGGAGCTACAGGAGGTGTGGGATGTGTAAAGATAGAAGTGCTTCTACTTTATATGGAGGATGAGCAATGCACTCAAGTTACACAGGGATCTGCTGATAAAGTAAGTTCTTCAAATCCGAGATCTTGGTTCCACGATTATGGAAAACCTTCAGCAGAGAACACAGTTCTGGAAAGCTGCATTTCAAGCATTAAGGAACTGCATTTGCTTTGAGATGCATCATTTTCAGTGAGACATTAAATACGTTGCATATACAGAGCACCAGAGAGGAGTTACTCATAACTGTGCTGGGATTATAACAATAGATGACTTTACACATTTTAATTTGCCATAACGATCATTAACTAAATTTGTAGCAGTTGGTGTTTTCCACAAAATGAAGATGATTGGGTCAGCAATGAAGGGTTTGCCATGTGTTTGCAGCTGGGATTTTACTTGCAGTCTTCAACTCTCATTTTTGTTTTTAATCTTAAAGAAAAGCTTCCAACCCCAAAAGTTTGCTCCATTAACTTCAAATATTGTATTGGACTACAACGCTGCAAGTAGTTTTGGCACATCTGAGCAACAAGATGAGAGTAGGACATTCCATGTAGGGTGCAGAAGGATTGATTACAGTCCAATGCAGAAACAAATCAATCCCTCTGTCACTTTTGGTACCACTTAATTAGCACTATTCTTCTAATTATCATAGGATGTCATACAGACAAGTAATAATGTATAACTTATTCCAGAAGGCAAAGGTTCCCTCATAAGGAATCTGTGCATTGATAACAATGATTTATCATGATATAAATCGGGGGGGGGGGGGGAGGGAAAGGGGGAATCTAAAATGTAATTGCCAATGTGGCAAAAATGACCAAACAAATGACATGCCATTCCACATCACAGCAGCACAGGGAACACTGAAGGTTTCATTCACATGGCCACAGCGACACCAGTACCTTGTTACATACAGAGACTGAGAGAAATTTGAGTCCTCTCTGAAATTCTAGGGGAAAAAAAAAGCCGTACCAATGCCATACAACATGACCTTCAACTTTGAGCACTCTTAGAGAAGTTTGCTTACAACTGTGTTTGCAATCAAACTGCATAAAGGATTGTGCTGGGCTTAATCCCTTGCCTCTGGCCTTAATTAATCTATAGTGTGTAGTTACCGATCACGGCATTGATTTTTTTCCATGGCTTTCTAATATAATGTGTCTTCAGACACAATATCAAATAGAATACCACTCTGCTCTGTTCTATTGGCATGTTGTTGAAATCAGTGAAATATAAGCATAAGCTTGGAGAAATACAGTGGTGACAGAAATGCAGTAAAAGACTTTGTATACAGGGTGTATAAATTGGGCAGCAAATGAGTTATAGTCACTCGTATCCATTTAATGCTTAATGGCCATGCAAAATTGATGTAACTACACAGATTCATCATTTGCTGAGTTCACGTTAAACCCTGAAGCCGGGAGAACGTGTACCTAATAAAATTACCCAGAGCTGCTTTTGGAGCTATGAGGAAGGTCAGCCACGTATTAAAGTGTATGATGCTGAGGAATTAACTTTCATATTTAAGCACACATACTTATTAAAAATCGACCTTCCAGGAAGTAAGTACTTAAAATATCTTCCGTCCAGCCTGCACCCAATATTTAGCTTGTACCATGCATTTTCATGGTTGTATGATGTTTGCATGGCAAGGTAGTGGGGGGACTACAGGGGTGGCTTCCGTGAGAAGCTGCTAGAAGCTTCCCCCCGTGTCCAACAGAGCCAAAGCCAGTGAGCTCCACGACGGATCCACTGCTGGCCAACGCCAGGCCCATCAGTGATGGCGGTAGTGCCTCTATAATAACATATTTAGGAAGGGGGACATTTGCAATGGCATTTGCAGTCAGAGAGCGGAGTGAGACTATGTGAGAGAAACAACTCTGCAGACACCAAAACCAGTGAAGAAGGAGGGGGGGAGACGCTCCAGGTGCCAGGGCTAAGATTCCCCTGCCGCCCATGGTGAAGACCATGGTGAGGCAGGCTGTCCCCCTGCAGCCCATGGAGGTTAATGGTGGAGCAGATATCCACATGCAGCCCATGCAGAACCCCACGCCCGAGCAGGTGGGTGTGCAGAAGGTGGCTATGACCCTGTGGGAAGCCTGCACTGGAGCAGGTTCCTCACAGGACCTGTGGATCTGTGAACAGAGGAGCCCACGCTGGAGCAGGTTTGCTGGCAGAACTTGTGACTCTATGGGGGGATCCACACTGGAGCAGTCTGTTCTTGCAGGACTGTACCCTGTGGAAAGGACCCATCCTGGAGTGGTTCCTGAAGAACTGCAGACAGTGGGAAGGACTCCAGTTGGAGAATTTTGAGGAGGACTTGTCTCCCATGGGATGGAACCCCTCACTGGAGCAGAGGAGGAGTTTTCCCCCGGAGGAGGAAGGAGCAGCAGATATAACGTGTGATGATCTGAATGCAACCCCCATTCCCTGTCCTCCTGTGCTGCTTGCGGGGAGGAAGTACAGAAAATCAAGAGTACAGTTAGGCCTGAGAAGATGGGAGGGGTGGGAGGAAGGTGTTTTAAGATTTTGGTTTTATTTCTTATTACCCTACTCTGATTTGATTGTCAATCAATTACACTAGTTTCTCCAAGCTGAGTCTGTTTTGCCCGCGACAGTAACTGGTGAGTGATGTCCTTGTCCTTATCTCAACCTATGAGCTTTTCGTTATATTTTTTCTCTCCCTTGTCCAGCTGAGGAGAGGGAGTGGCAGAGCAGTTTGGTGGGCAGCTGGCGTCCAGCGAGGGTCAACCAACCACAATGGTCAGTCAACATTTGATTTTCTGTACCCTTCAGTTTTTCTGCCATTGCTCATTCTGAAAACTACTATCTAATTACAGCCAAGCTATTATTAACTACCAAGTGATTCAGTTCATCTTGAAAGGGTGCTTTAAACTGCAAATGGAGCTGTCCTTAGAAGTGGGTGAAAAAAATTCCATCCACTCTAGTGACATAGTTGTAGCATTAGATAATGTATCCATCACTACCGTTCACCATCACAGGAAGGAATCCTGAAGTCCTTCCTGGATTGATTAGAAGTGATGAGGAAATTATTCCAGATTGTATTAACAAAACTTAAAAATCATGGTGTCCACCACAAGTTTAGTATTTAAGCACACTTCAGGTGGGCTGTTTTATCTGAGTCAGTGTTTCCTACTACTAACCACAGCTCTCACTCTATCAGAAGACTTACTCTAGAACGGCAAGTATTCAACAGCTGCGCAAGGTAAGAGTGACTTTGACAGGACAGTGCCTCTACCACATCGCAAACGCCAGTGAATAGGTAAAATGAGAACCCATGTGCTGGTCTAAATGAGAATACCATCAGATGGCAAAAGCCAAGAAAATGCCATGAAAATTAGTAATTTCTCAGTGTTAAGAACAGCTTATGTTATGGAACACCACAAAGTTCAGGAAAAAAGGGACATAGAAGCAGCTACATTTGGCTGCAAATCCCTCCAGCTCCACTATCCACTCTTTGCCAGTGGCCATTAACACTTATCTAGGGAAAGAATACAAGAATAACAGTTTTGAAATGATCCATTCTTTTAAATACTCAACTACTTTCCTAACCTGCCATTTAAGAACTTCCCAAGCTGAAAACTGCAGCTGAAAACACTTTTAGTAGCCACTGACTGATGCGTCTCCCATAGGAATGTCTAGTCCTCTCTTTGGCACTCTTAGTTCTTTGTCCTCACCATGTCATGAATTAACAAGCTACACCAATCCACTCTGTATTGTCTGCACAACTACCTCTTTTTGTTTGTTTTGAAGTTGCTTGAGAGTGTGAGCGTAGAAGAGGCCTTGTACTGTAAGAAATAGTGAGTAATCACTGCCTACCTGCTTTCTCTGACCCATCTATCATCTGAGAGACCTGTGTTCATACCTCCCTTAGTCACCTCCTTTTCATAATGAAGGCAACCACACTACGACTGTCAATGAGATCAGTTTTCTCTTTTCTTTCTTATCACATTAATATATTTCCAACTGAAAGAAAATTTCCAACAGAATAAAGACAATATTTGTAAATGCAAGCCAGGCTCCTGCCCTACCCTGCTCCTTGCAAAATAAGGTGATAATTCTATACTTCTTTTCCAGATCAATCATAACTTGCGTAACACTGAATAACCTCACTAATCCTTTAGACACAGGAACTGTAGCAGTTTGAGTCTCTCTTTTCATTACAGCCTAGAAAAGTCAAAGAAGACTGTGTGTGGTTCACGTGTCAGACAGGTGTGTACAATCTCATTTTACAGCAGGGCAGTAATTACAGAAGTAAGGAATTCTTCATGCGAAGCATCTGAGTGCATTGGTCTGTCTGATGGTCTGTAGGCATCAAAGAGCAGTCAGTCACATTGCATTTGGGAGAAGGGTGACTGCTAATTATATAAACTGCTAAAATTATGTATCAATAGCAAGATTCCTGTAGTATACCTTTCTATACATATTTCAAGACATAAATAAATGTCTTGAATGTCAAATAAATGAAGCAGTAAAATACTGCTTCAAAGAGCTCCGCACCCCAGAGTTGCCCAACTCCTACTACAGTCAGTAAGATCTGTGCAGCAAAATCACCATCACACCAAGGAAAGAGTTGTTTTAATCTTTGTCTTTAGGCTATTATAATCTCTCAGTAATAGGAGATAATAATTGTCATCCTTTCTTAATTGCTTTTTCGGTAATTCATTCAGTCCTTGACTCTTAGTATCTCTGCATCCCTCTTCTTCCTAATTTGATGCTACTTTGTCCTAAAAATGTCAGCCTCGGTAAAAACAGACTTGGAACCAGAGTACTCCCCAGCCAGCAGGTCTGCAAGGGCAAACAGTGCACTGACCCAATAGGATGTTCAGATTCACACCCTCTTCCCAGCCTTTCGCACCCTGACTGCCTGCGGGGGAAACCCAGGCACCAGTGGCAGGGGGTAACCAAAAGGAAAAGGAGCTTAGTGACAGAGGCAGGACCGTAGGGTATGGCATGGAGCTGGCCTGCTCCAATACAGCCAAAGACAAGCAAAGCTAGTAGAACTGTAATGTAAGTCTGTGGTCAAATCATTAGAGATGCTGAGGGTGGATTTTGCCGTCACCCTCTCCAAATTGGGAATAATTATTTTCCTTGTTTCTTGGAAGATGTACAAGTATGAAAAACAAGCACAGAGTAACAGTGTCATATCAGGTATCTTGGTTTTTTGGTTTTGGTTTGTTTTTTTTTCCTTTACCCTTGTCTTATAAACAGTGTTAAACTCTTTGGGTCAATTTTGTGTGTCACTATGAACTCAAAGGATGTGAATTCCACGATCAGCTGAGAAAAAAATTAGGTAAAAAAATGACATGATTTTGTGCTTTATCATAATATAATGTCATTCCATATAATATGTCATATAATGTGTCATTTCATAATAAACAAACTTATGATTTATTTGTATATTCTTTTGAATTTAGGTTTAATACATTGCATAAGTGTAAGAGCATTACTAATGGCATTTACATGCCTCACCAGTACCCCAGAGTACACCGGAATTCCTCTTCTACTGCCTAAAACCGTTCTAAGAACTCAATGTGAACATTTTGTTGAAAAAATAATTAGTAAACCAAACATTGACCTGACAAAAACTGGACTTAACGGTTCTGTAGTTCAAACTTACAGTGGTACGTTTTCAGTTAGGCATGATCAATATATGACTACCGGAAGTGTTTTATTTGGGTTTCTAATATTTTATGTGTAGATGCTTAGTTATGGATGTAAGAGCTCAGGAAAGAGCTCCAGGGACCAGAGCCCCAATGTATTTTTTCACGATGACATTAGCACCTAAACACTTCGGAAAATCTGAGTCTATTCCACAGAAAAGAGGCACGAGTGAGTTGTTTGAGAGTGATGAGAGGAAAGACAGTGGAAATTTTATTTCAAGATTTAAATGAATGAATTCCTTTTTTTTTTTGTCAATGTTTTCTGCTCAATCAATACATTGTGTCGTCATGCTGGGCATCAGAATGGGCTTGAGTATAGTATTGATCCATATTTGGCTGGTGTTTTACACTGTTGTAATCCAGATGGGTAACTAAGGGAGTAATTGTTCAGTCAAATCTGTGTTGAACCTGGTTCTGTGCCAGAGTAAATCAAGCTAAACTTTTAAATAGCCAGTGGAGCTAATTATAAGGAAAAATAAGTGAGCCAGGGAAATCAAAATGAAAGCCTTTTGATGTTGTGCACAGCATTGTAAGCTTTGGAGTAAGAAGTGTTGTGCCTGTGCTGTATGGCCACTCACCGCCTCCTGTTTTGCCAGGGGCAAGAATATTTCATTAGGTTTTTGAGTCTTGGTAGCTTGTGAAGTACCTTACAGTTCCTTGGGATGCATGACACCCTACTGAAGTACTGGCAGCTTAATCAGCTACCGTGTTACAGTGCTCTGCTGACTATACCATGAACATGTTGTGCCCATGTAAAAATTGGATCATCCTACCTAAGATTTCTCATATACCTCTAATTTCTCATATACCCGTAATTTAATTAACTTACAATTGCATTCCCATAAATTTAAATTGAAATTAAAATGTTTCATTGTATTTCATATGATAGTCCTGAGGTCTTTAATTAGGTTTTTCTTCTGCGCATGGAAGAAGTACCTTAGGCCCATTTTATACTGAAAATGTGTGTTTCCTGTGAATGTTACTGAAAGATGAAATCATGCATGGTTTGGACAGTGAAGCAGAAAAACTGTGTGGCTATTCTAGGGAGAATTCAACATACATAGGCAATATACAATAGCAGTATAAGAGAGGTTATTTATAGATGCATATTATGCCATGCAGATAGGCTGTGATGAGACAAATCTAAAAAATAATCTGAATTCTATATATTTGATAAAGTTGTTCAAAGTTTCTATTTTCAAAGGAAAACTTTCCACTCCCCTTTTTTAGCATATATTTACTGATTTTCTTTTGTCGTATATACTGATCCCCATCTTTGATAGCTTTTAAATTCACCAAAGATAAATGGTTTTATTAGATTAGAAGGCATTTTTTTCCGCATAGAGCGCCTTCTGTTTCTATACCTGTTTTTTTTCTGGAGGATGAAGATTCCCAAACAGAAATCTGGAGGGGGGTAAGGGGGGAAAGAAACCCCTTTCCATGTCCCAGGGCTGATATAACCCTGGCTATATGTTTCTGCATTCAATTTTTTTTAACATTTACTCATAGAGCTGCTCCTGTGATAAACTTTAATTTTTCCGAGTGCTGTACCACTAAATATGAATGTTCAAAACATGAGTAAAAGGTGCCTGACATACAAAGGTTGGCTTAAAAATATGAGAATTCTTGAACTTTGGAATTTTTTCTTGATATTCCTTTTGGACCCAAGGCCTTTGGGTTTTATTGTCTTAAGATGTTTTTGACAACCCTAATGAGCAGAAACATTATTTTGTTTTCCTAAGTGAAAAATGAGACTTCCAGTTAATTATACAGATACACAGATCCAGAAAACTTGTAGTAGAAATGCAGGTTTTGGGGAAAGAAAAGAAAAAAGGTGCATGTTACGATGATTGGATCATTTCTGAGAGCTGCAAAGCAGGGGGAGAAAGAACAATAGAGCTTCAAAAAAAGAAAAATACATAATAGGTCATAGAATACTGATGATCAGAAATGTATAAAATGTATCTTTTAATATTCTGAAGTGTTGATCCGTGTCAGCGATGACAGAATTATTGATGGCATCTCCAGATTTTTGGCATTATAGGCAATGAGAGTGTTTTCATAAATTTTATCTTATTTTGCTAGATATTCTTCTTGTTATTCAAGGGAGCAAGTCCAGCCTTTTTAACATGTAAGCTGAATAAAGGATCCGCTTGGGGTTTTTTTGTGAATCTCTGTGAGAAGCAGTTGTACTTAGCTACTCAGGGATATTTCAATATCATAGAGGCAAGATGGCACATTAGTTCTAGTAGTGTTAGGTGATCCTTGCTAAGAAAACTTCCATATGACAAATAAAAATGAAAGCATGAACTTTTTTTAACAACACGACACAATTCTTCAAGTTGTAGAAATAGTTCTGTTCTGTGGGTTTGTTGGGTTTTTTCCCTTACCGTTTGTTTAGTCCTAGATTATTTTTATGCTAAGAAACCACAGAAGGCTACGTAGAATCTGTTGCATTCATGGTGTCTGGTCTAAAAGCATTTCTCTAAAAATATCAGAGGATTATGGGTTACAGTAGGCAAGTTTCAGAGCTGCTTAAAGTTAAATAAACATTTTGCATTTGTTTTCTAAAATAACATAACAAACCAAAGCATATCAACTTTCTTGCAGTTATATCCAATTAAAATCAAACTTTATATACATCTGGAATGCTTTGGGTTATAACTGTGAGAGCATATATTTTGTACGGTGCTGGAATTTGGTTGTATTTAATTCCACATAATTTTTAGACCTAAACATAATGCTTTTCGCAGAGGTTGGTTTGAAAGTATTGGAGAATGCCATTCATCAGGTGGGTGCAATACAAGCCACACAGACATCTGTGGAAGAGCCATGGTCAGGCTGAGACTGCAGCTCTGCTGTTAGACTCTCTCACTGAGGCTGACAATAAGGCACCCACATTAGCAATGCTAATGGGTTTTACCAGCGCAGGTAGTTTTCTGTGGAAGTTCACTCATTTTTCAAAAGCCAAAAACCAATTCTAAAAAAAAAAAAAAGACAACAGCTTCTCTGCAATTTGAACTGGAACAAATACAAAATTAACATGTTGAATGTATTTCAGGACTTTTGTTCCCAGCCTCCTCATCCTTACTCCCACTGTCTGCATTTTTGTTTAATAGGGACTTTTTTAAAAAAAAAAAAAAAAAAAAAAAAAGATGAGTGCAGAGTTCTTAGTGATAAGTCCAGCAAGATTTCCACATGGTAGGAGAGTTAAAGGAGTCCTCCTCCACAGACAGGGAACGGGGTGAGCTGGGGGCCCTTCCACGATGGACTGAATCCAATGCACACGGATCACCTCAAGATTTCTGCAGAAGCAGCAGGAGCTGCTTTGGCTTTTCCCCACGCTGACCTTTGCAGAGCCCGCTTCTGCTCTGCGCAGGCAGAACTCACCTCGTGAAATTCAGGCTGCCTTTACAATGTAAAAGTTAAAAGCCTGTTCTGTCGTTACAGCAAGAGCTCCCAAAGGTTATGCACTAATTCAGTAATGCTCAGTCAGGCACATTCAGCACACATATGCAAGCAACAGAATGCAAACACATTGTTTTTGCTGTGGATATGGAAAGGGAGAATGAGATTGATTCTTAATGAACATCTTTCTTAAAGGATGCATCAGAAAAGATTAATCTAGCATCAGAATGACAAATCGGACACAGAGAAGAAGGGTGGTTGCTCTACATGCTTCCTCTGTCTGCATGTGCCTCTCATATCACAATTTCTTTCATTTATTGGAGTCAGACACCTACATTGACATGTTTTTTTAATATTTCTTCAAAGACTATCTTTCCCAAATTCAGGAGAAAACTGATTATTAAAATCTCCTCCTCGGACATGGTGAGAATGTCATCATAGGGAAACTAGAAACCAAAATGCTTATGGGATGACCAAGAACTGAAAGGATTAAAGGAAATTCTAAAACCCATATGTCCCTGAGAAAAATAATCTATTCTCAAGCTTTCAGGTTATTTACAATGACACTTTCCCAGACTTTTTGCCAATTTCTGTGATAAAGGCTGAAGAATGATTTTGGTCTCTCTCTCCCTTTCCAAATGGCTTCATTCTAGCAGTTCTCTTGCCATTATCACCCACCCTCTCCCTATTAGAAAGAGTAGTAGAAACTTCTAAATTGCTTATACAGCCATAAACCTTCATAAGTATGATCTATATCTCTTTCTCTTTTTAATTAATTCCCACCTGATCAATTTATTTGAATTAATTTCAACTCCAGAGAACTATCATCTTAGGAGACTGAACCTATCCTCTTGATTTTCATTTTAGCTTCATTCCCCAAACTTACTGTTAGTCACATTTACTGCAGGGATTAGATGTCCTGTTATATCTCCCTAGGGTTTTTAAACTCTTTTTCTTAGACCATCACCTCAGCCCAGTTTAACTGCAAAGGAGTACTGGACTTCCTATTTGTGCTCTAGATGCACCAGATTATTTTCATGGCTTCTTCCCAAATAACACAAGTCAACATTTCCCAAGTATTGCTAAAACAATTGTGCTTCTACAGAAAACAATAGAAGGAAAGTTAAAAGTAAGATTCTGGAACTTGCTTAAAACCACACAAACTTACTTATATCCTTTGTTGACATATGTGTATATGCTACAAAATGAGTAATTTCTGTGTTTTTAATTTCTGTGCCTTGTCTGATGTCTAAACTGCCACATAATTTTGCTGCGTTATCCTTAATAATTTCTCTTATGTTTGTGAAGATGCCATATTGTAGGAGGTATAAAAAAGTAACGAAGACGAAACAGCTCCAAAAAAAAAAGGGTGAATCAACCAACAAACAAAAATAAACCAACCAACTGAACCAAATATCTAATTTATTCTATCTTTCATTTAGTTTCCCACTGCCTCCTTTCAAACCACAGGCTCTGCTCCAGCCTCGAGAATGTTTCCAAAAGCTCTGAATTCGCACAGCATCAGTACAATTTGAAACAGGATAATAGTACAGCCCATCTCCAAGGCCAATTACCAAAATGCAGCAGTGAACAGTATGGGTTTGTTATCCTTCTTTCTAAAGGCGTGAGGTTGATCTGCTAACAGCTGTCGACTTTTCGTTAGCATTACTGGCCTGCAAGCTTGTGCATACGTGATGCGTGTTTCAGAATCTATGTTTGACTTATAACCTTGAGAGACGGATGCCCAGTTGGGGCTGAAAGGCAACCCCAGCCGACCCCAGGATGTGTGTAGTGGCAAGCTCCCTACCCGGCAGGCAGGCTGGGTGTTCATGCCTGGCACGCATGGCCAGCTGACCGCCCCCCCCACCCACCCCCCCCCGGCACGGTGGGGTGAACCGAGGCCGGCTCCGGCGTTTGTTCTTCACTGTCTGCTTTCAAGCTCGACCTTTCACATTATTGCAATGCACTGCTTGGTGTGAGACCACATCAAAGCTCCACCAGATCCTTCGGTGCCTAACGCAGATTTGCCGTCAGGCTTGTTAAGGGGAAAAGAAAAAGATGAATCGTCAGTCCCTAAAGCAACTGCTTCTTTAAAACATGCCAGAAATGGGCCCTTCTGCGTTGGCGGCTTCCATTTGCAAAAGCCTGTGCCTCCCTGCCTCGTTTTACGAGCAAAGCATGCAGCAGTAAGTAGCAGTGTTTCAGGCACATGGAGAGCTTTCGGTATACATGGAAGAGGTGACATCTTCAAGACAGAAAAACAAAGCTCCACAAACTTCCTTCTGTCAAAAAGCATCACCAGGTGCAAAATAATGGATAAATAAAAAGGAGAACCTTGTAGCAGCAGAAAGCTTGCATAACCCCTTCATTTGGTATTCCTGCTGCCGTTAGGGGCTGATTATCTCCAATTCTGGTATTGAAAATACGAGGAGGATAATTAACATGAAACAAAAAGTGTAGAGAACAGCCACGAGAATGCTTAAAAGATTGCAAAAAGTCCTGCAGCAGTGAAAAACTAAAAGCTTAGTCTATTTAGCTTACACTGAAAAAGGTTAAGAAGCAATTTAACCCCTCTCAGTGAGTAATAACGAAGAGTAAACGGCCCTTTGGACATGAGTGTAACTGGCTAAAAGGTGCAGATGAACTGGTCTAGATGGGGAACAAAGTGCTTTTCCTGTAAGTGATGACAGTTAAGCACTGGAACAACTTATCAAGGTTTGTGGTGAATTCTCCACCACTGGCAGTTTTTGAAAATGGAGTTGAAGTTTCCATAAAAATTATGTTTTGGTTCCAATAGCAATTACTTTGGGGGAATTCTAAGACAAGCTGGAGTCTCTGTGACCGCTTCTGATGTTGTAATCTACATATCATTGTATTTACTTTAAAGAATCAACTAGATCTTTATTTGGATGCCTTCTCTGGGTCAGGTCCTGGTTCCTCGTAAGTTTCCTGTCTTCAGATCGTACTTGAATTATCTTCAGATGATTCAAAAAGGGGAGCTGTAGCTTCATCTGGAGATTTTTCATGGTAGCTATTTAGGTCAATATAGAGAACATACCTGGGACTCTGATCATAGGTCCCATTTTTATTGAAGCATTTCACAATGGCCGTACGTATACACACAGCATTAGCATGTTTAAGTCTAGCTTATTTATTACATAAAACATATTTTAAGAAGTGCTTCTGCAAGCTTCTGTATTTCAGTATAAACTTTGCAAACAAGACAAGATAATTAACTGTCTTGTCTGAACAAAGGCCAAAAAATCAATGCAAAGGGATAGCAGACACCCAAAGTAAAAGAGGACTTCTGTTTTGGCTTTCAGTTCGCCCTTTTCATAATGAAAGAATTTAATAATTATCCACACTGTTATGTAGGATGACTATCCTAACATTGCCAAGGTTTTTAATTATGTGATCACTTCCTAGAAGTGCTTAATGACTGATAAAATTATTTTTTGTAGCTTTTAGATCCATGATTTCTACATCAAGCCAATAGAAGGCTCTCAAACCGAGTCTTACAGTCCAATTTAGCAATGCTGTATCCGAATATATATTTGAATCAAAGTGTACTGGCAGCATTTGAGTTAGAGCTATTAACCCATTTTCTAAGAACACAGGACATCTGAAGATTCAAGAAGAATTTCTTGTGGTCAGAAATAGCTACACAAGAAAGGTTGTTCAGAGACATCTCAGCATAAAAAGTGTAACTGAGGGGGAGGAGGGCCTCTTTCACCCAAACCCTTCTTTCTCCGAAAGCATCAGTGAGGATACAACAGAGGGAATGCAGTCCCCTGAAAATGATTTGATGGGCCCACAAGTAGAACAGCAAAAGCATTACCTCAGAGTGGCCTCTGAATGCATTGGCCATTGTTGTCCTCATTATGACATTGAGACACTGAACATTTGACGTCTCTTCCTTACTTAAAGGGTTTTGAATTTTTTATGTGCACTGCCATAGTAGTGTTTTTAATCAAAAGAAAACTCTTGATAAAAGGCACTAAAACCCGAAAGAAAGCAGCAGCAGCAAGCACTGGCTTCATTCAGTCGCAGGAAACAGCTGGTAGCGAGCTGGTACTGAGAGCTGCCAAGGAAAGGCTGATTGCTCTCTCTGGCAGTGAGGATCCCGTGCCTGACCTCGCCAGGCAGAGAGCAACGGGGCACGGGGATTTCCAACAGGATGAGGCTGGAACTCAGCTGTAAAGCAATGATCCAAACATACAAAGCGGCTCTGATTTGAGTGTTTCAGTTTGACTTCAAAGGCAGATTAGAGCCCTGCTGGAGCCCAGTTTGAACTTCCAAAAAGTTAAAAGCTTTTCAGCATGGTGTTCATTTTCTTTTCAATAAAGATCTAGCTATTCATCTTCTCTATTACCTTACAAAATGTGTCTACTTCCACTCAAAAGGAAATGGTGGAGGATCATGTTACCCCTTATGGCTACCCAATATAAAAGAATCTACTGGACACCTGCAGGTATTAAAAAGGCCTTACTTACTGGAAAGCAAGCTGTAATTAACTCTTTTATGCTAGTCAGCAACTATTTAGTTTGCGGAGGGATTATTTAAACACTTAAAACTTTTCTGCTCTGTACACATTAGAATTTTCATGCTATTTTCAGCTAATATCTGTTTTTCGGTGTTCAGTGTTCCCTCATATTTCACAAAACACAAAAGTTTGACACACTTCACGGAATCACGGAGTCACAGAATTGTCAGAATTGGAAGGGACCTCTAGAGATCGTCTAGTCCAACTCCCCTGCTAAAGCAGGATTGACTACAGCACACTACTCAGGACTGCACTTGGCTCTGCTGAATTGAGAATATTCTGAAAATCCACCCAAGCTTCCTCTGGAGGTCAAGACTGATTATATATTAGCTTGGCAAGTCAGATCCAACTCTTTCCGCGGCCAGCCAGAAATCATTCCCAAAGAACAAAAGCAAAAGAAACATGGTCGTTCTGGTCCAGCTGCCACAATACCTGGTAGAGTAGGATCTTGCCAACAAATCAGGTGGCAGAGTTGTTGCAAAAAAATCCTATCAGAGTAAGTTAGGTAATTTTACACTACCCCAACCTTGTGTCGGGGACACAGAACATAACAGAATCCTAGCAGCACAGAACAAGTCACATTCCTTAAAAAGGGCAAATAACTCAGTACCAAATTATCCCTTCGTCTTTACTTGCTCTCTTGTTGACCAAATTTTCCACATATGCTTCTGTCCATCGGTATATATATCTCAGTATAAATGACCTTTGCAACAGGCTCAGCTCATGTACATGTGTCCATGAATCATCTCAGGGGCACGTCAGCCCCTATCACTAGGGCCATGTCAGGAAGCGTTGTACACTTACACTGCTTGTATTGAATATCAGGCTTAATGGAATTTTGTCCAAGGGTCAGGCACATGTAAGAAAACATGTATTTGTGTCACCATGACAGCCCACACAAGCTCTTCTTTTTAGGCAGAACATAGTCCCACAAAATATATATTCAAACTAAACTGCACAGACCCCACCAGCTATGCAGAGTAAGTTGTATATACAGTCATGGGCAGGAATTTCATAAATTTGCAGCGTGTACTGCTATCTGTTAAGATTTAACCATGGTTTCTACTGGCAATTAACCTTTCTTTTCAGAAATATAACTTTCTAGGCAGAAATTGCAGTTTCTAAGGTCAGGACTGAGTAAATTTGAACTCATTGAACATAAAACTCTTTGCTAAAGAAAAAACCACCTCAATCAGATGCTGAAGAAAAACCGAAAAAAGGCTTTAAAAGTAACCAAAGTAGGTTACTTTGATTTAAAGAATAAATCATTCTATTTATACGAGGAGATGAATGTCAAATTTTCATTTCTCTAGTAATCTTGTTTCTGCATGCAAATCAGTAGCAACTGAAATTACTAAAACATTCACGTCCAAAATTCGACGCTCTTCTCATCTCTAAACAGGACTTCTCAGTGCTGCTCCAAGTCTGAACCAGACAATGATTCAAAACCCAACAAGACACTTGCTTAACATCATGGGAAATTTTAATTCTTGAAAAAAAACACCAAACCAACAGGTATGTTATCATATATTAAGAAAAATATATACATAAAGAATTAAATGAGGAAGATCATTTCCCTTCAGTTAAAAAATGAGGTGTAAATACATTATATATAACATACACATGTTGTCCTTGGAGTCTTGGAATAAAGACAGAATAAACAACCCAAAAACTCCCAAGCCAAGCCTACTCAATAGAATATATTATAAAAAACTTTGGCTTCTGAACGAGGACCAGTTTTGTTTATTTCAATAATTAGCTTTCTTCTGGTATTCAACTTCACGACTTCATGTCCCATCTTTGAAACTATCTGCTTATTCCTACAGAAATGAAAGCATTCTTTTCTTTAGCAAAGGATTTGTGGTCAGAGGTAGGTGAAATAAGTGTTTCCCCAAAAGAGGAAAAATAAATACTTTACTATTTTCCTTATCCAGAATCCATAGGTTTATTTTAGGAGAGACACTTCTGACTCATTAGAAGTCAAAGCTATAACAGGATGAAGAGAAATA
Source organism: Numenius arquata (assembly GCF_964106895.1). Taxonomy (NCBI): domain Eukaryota; kingdom Metazoa; phylum Chordata; class Aves; order Charadriiformes; family Scolopacidae; genus Numenius; species Numenius arquata. The sequence continues at coordinate 31,572,072 of NC_133580.1, read as the reverse complement.
CTGATTTAGCTGTTATAGGTTAATTTCAAGTGCTGCCAACAAACTTTTCAAAAGAAGGTTAATTGAATCATTGCTTATGATCCTCAGAACGGTTGTATCTAGAACAACAGATTTGGCTACAGAGATTTGGATCTAACAAAAAAGACAAATTCCCCTAATCATCTAATTACTGTGGGGTAAAACAGAAGAAAACACAGGCAAATGTTTTGATGATCTCTTTACCGTAGTCACATTTTGTCAAGGAGACCAATGGGCATTGTAAATCATACTAATCACATGCTTCCTGTTAAAATTTTGTGTAGGACTCAGTGACTATGAGAATTTTTAGAAGAATCAAACCTAAGAACCCTGAATTCATTTCAGGAATTAAAAAGTGGGATGCTTTCTGTTTACCACAGTACACTGAGCGCGTCTGGGACTTCACGGAGTACTTATGAAGGGTGATGATTCAACTACACTCCAGAAAGAAGGAAAGGTTGGAAAGACAGGAGAGGAATCTGAAAAAAACTGTTGCATAGTATGGTCCACAAGGTTGTGTTTGATAGAAGGGAGACAGTATTTGGTGTAAAGAGTCTTTAATGAGTACCTCTCCTAGAACTGTTATTTGACCAGAAGGAAACACAAATCAAATTACGATAGGTTTCTGATACTGAGTTGGAAAATATGTTTGTAAGCTGAATTGACTAAAGAAGGTTCTCCATGGGAAACCCAGGTGAGGAGAGCAGAGGATGTTCTATCCAGATGTTCTTATATAAACATCATGATGAAAACATTAGCACAGATTCTAATGTGGAGGGAAGGTGAATTATTCAGGGTTTGGATACTTCTGTGGAGGCCAGGCTGAGATGGATGATTATTCAGAAAGTAATATGGTAGGTCTCCCAGGATGAGTATGTATACTGAGATGCTGGTTGAACATAATTATAAATTTCAAGTATATCTTCAAAAGTTGGATGCCTCTTTTGCTGTTGAACTTTTTTAGTACTTTTCTGCTACTTGGTGACTGTTAAAGATTTTCCCGCAAAGAAGAAAAGGAGCATGAACATTCAGCCCACACTCTGCATCATCTGTCCCTGTTATATCTGTGCTATTAAGTTTTATTATATTTGCCTACCTACTCCTACAAAGTTCTACTCAGGTTTCTTAGATAAAACAGAATGGGAAAAGAGCTCCAAAGGGGATGACCCAGAGTTGTCTTCTTGTTTGTGTTGTTTTTTCTAGTGGCCAGTAAACCAGGGTAAGGATCAGGCAAACTGAAGAGTTGTCCCAATTGTTTTATTGGTGTGAATATTGCTTGTCTCTGAAAGAATTTGCTCTTTCATCACAGAAGATATGGGGCAAACTAAGATAGGATGGGAGCCATTAAGCTCAACATTAGTTCTAGACAACAGTAGCTCAATACAGAGTGCTTAAAAAGAAAACATTACATATATGTATGTATGCACATATATACAGCAACATTCTTTCATTTTATGACTGCTATTTTTGCCTTAGCTCTACCTGAAATAACATATGAAAAATACAAGTCACAATGTGAAAAATACAAGTCACAAATACAAGTCCATGGAATATGCATGCAGAAGTATGCAAAAGCAAGCAGCAGCTGGGGTAAAAGAGGAGAAGGCAGCGGCACCACAATTATTGTGTTAGAAGCCCAGGAGTTACTGACTTAGGAAATTACTGTACCATCACGCTTGGTGTGATGGCTTAAAGGCCTGTTTCACGGGAAGCTCTACCAAATCTGCACTCCCAAGAAGCCTTCCAACTTTGAGGTACTTGCTAATGCTAAGAGGATGTCACTGCTCTGCTCGTGTGTAACTTGGGGTGGATGTGAGTTTGTTTGTACTATGACCTTCTTTTACCGAGTTGTTAATACAGACAGAATAGCTACTAATATAACCCTTGATGGCTATTAGAATGATATAACTAGGCTTCAGAAATTTGAAAGTTCTTCATTAATGCTTTTGTCTAGCCGTGGAAATACACTCCCTAAGGCAGAGTTGGGAAATATTTTTCTTAATGGCAACAAAACAGGAATGTCAAGTACCTTTCTGCAAATCAACCAGAAGGCTACATCTCGGTTTTATTTCCCCATTCCCTGCAGCTCTCCATGTTACACTGTGATCTCGCGTGGCCCACAGCCCTGCTGTGCCCTGGCTTTCCAGCCTCCTGTCTCCAGAATCCAGCCAGCACACGGCACTAGCTCAGAGTCCCCACCAGCACGCTGCCTGGGGCTTTGCCACTGCACCAGGATCCTTCCGCATCCCACAACAAGCAGCCCCATACCACCACCACCAAACACACCAACACTGCTGCACTTCCCCCAGTATGCAGGCTTCCCTAAGGGCTGCCCACAGCATCTCTCAGCCATTTCTGAAGTCCTGCACGTGACACACAGGACAGGTTTGGAAGGTCATCTTTATAAATAAAATAGAAAAAAAAAAAAAAATTAGAGACTCATGAGCAGTGTGGCTGTGTAGCATGCTAGCAATAAAAGCTCTGACTGACTCACAAACCAATTTTATCAGTAAATACCTACTGGGATTTGTTTCCCCAGATAAGTACTGCTATCTTTTTCATGCACATACACAATGCAGTATTCCAGCCCATTATCTCTTATTTAACTCATTTACCTTTTCCCCAGCACGTTGTACAGATTTTTGCTGTTTTCTATCTGTGAATTTCAGAGCAGAATGGAGAATCAGGCCAGACATAGCTGATGCACGAAACTTGTCTGTCTTCCAAAATGGCTGATCAAACTTAATCCATAACAATTCCAAACAGCAGAAGGTATCATTAAACTATATATTAGGTTTTTATAGTATGTACAGATGTTAACAACACCTGGAATGACGTACTCTGCATTGTGAGATAATTTCTGATGAACAAACACTGAATACAGTTGTGATATGTTGTCCCTCTAAGCCTACTTATAAGCAAAGTATGGACATCTGTTTGAATAAATCTCCCTTTCCTCCTGACCTTTTTCCACTGCTAGAGAAGTTAAGCTTGTTGGTTTTTAATTTGTCTCTCAAACATGCACTCCGTTTATTAGAGAACACAAGTAAATTTGGTGTTACAGAGATTATGTTTAGCTTTGCAATTCTGGTATTAATTCATTCTTACAACTAATCACAGGGTGACATAGTTTTATTTTCTGAAGGAGCTTGATCTCTTATTAGCATATACAGTTACTTTATGAGTTGTTGCCTGAAGCTAAACTGTTGCCTTGGTAGCAAAAAATGAAATACAGATGCCCTCCAGGCCAGAAGAACTAAAACTCTTAATGGTGCTGCATCCTGTACACTTAAGTTTTGCTTTTAAATGTTAATACTAATACAGTCCAAAGCAGAGAATTACAAATGCTGACCTCCGCACTTAGGCATTTGACTTTAACATTTGCACCTCGAGAAGATTCAAGCTGCTAGCAGAAACCTTAACACAAAAACCGGATTATATGAAGAAGATATGAAAGATGAGATCAAATACAAACACAAAATAAAAGTGCAACATACATCCTGGTGCAATTTCTGAGTATTTATAGTTCAAAGGAAGCTAAAACACACTGTTTCTGTACCTGTGGCAAAGGATTGTTTCTGTTAGTGACCTCTGCTATGAACACTAATCTGTGCTGTGCCATATGCCTGTACGGTGATGTACAGCTCCACCCTTTGTTGTCTTGATTAATGCAGAGTATTCAAAGACAAAATTTACTGTTATGTTAAATAACATGTCTCTTGTACCTATCTTGACTCTGATCCTGAATGCAGAAGACTTTTCAGAGTTTTTCTCTGTGGCCTACTGAGGTCACTCGATAGGTTAGGGTGTCTCTGGGATGTCGTCACTTCCCACATTACCAACATATAATGTATCACATACACTGGCCCTTGGCATCAGTGTGAAATTCAAACCAGCACAAGGAACAGGACATAACCCTTTTGCATTTTTGGACATTAATCCTGGATATTCACTGTGCCACGTCACCAAAGAGCCAAACTCTGCGCAGTAGTGAAAGGATTTCCTAGGGTATGCCCTGTATATATGTCATTGAAAGTGTTACTGAACTGCAAAGAATAAAAGCATATACTCACAGACTATCATAGCCATCCTGTTTATACCCGTTGTGCTTCAGCTATTTTTTTTTTTTTTTTCAGTGAATTAAATAGTTGTCTTTAGGTATGTTTAGAGAAGTATATTCATTTATGCTCAGCTCATCTTTGCATCTTAGACCAAATACACAGTGACCCAAATATACAAATTTATACAAGATTTTATAGAGATCACAGTATGATACACAATCCTGAAAGCATTCATTCAATACATAAGAAAGATTTTCATTTAATCTACTCGGGGAGGGGGGAAGAGACACAATGTGCCTCTTCCATAAACTAAATTAAATTGCTTTTCATTGACTCAGGTTACTCTGGGCACTGCTTATTCTAATGCAGCCTTATTAAATTCAGGGAAGGTTGCTACAGTGAAGTCTGGGGTAAACTAAACAGTGTTCAGATGCTACGCTTCAGATACATACTTCAGATGCTGTCTTTGAAGAATGACATGTAACGGAAACAGTGCTTAACTTGCTCCAGGAATGCATCTTAAAGGGTCTTCTGCTGTCTAATTACAGTAACTCAAAGACATTTAAGCTAGAAAGGTCATTAACATTTTAAGCATACACTACACCATGACTACTGCATATTTCCTGACATTCCTATAAAACCTAGTGCTCTTCAGAAACTGATGGCTCACTGGGTTTATAATGAGAGAGAGAGAGAGAGACTCTGAGCTTCTTGATCACTGGTCTGAATCCTGTTTAATCTGGAAGCAGCAAAGAACTGTCAGTGGCTGGTGATGTTTATGAATTAATTTGATAAAGACTCTTGGTTTATACTGTAGCAGGAAAATGTATCGATTTAAAAACCTTTCCTTACCTTCCTTGCCCCTTTATTCATGAAATCATCTCTGATGTGTCTGGATCGGCATGGCACAGAAAACTACAGACTCCTACAAGAGACTGCACAGACAAAATGTCAGTGGTCATACAGCTTCATCAAGGCTTGCCACAGTGACCGTATAGCTCACAAGGGTACACAAAAGGTATAGACCTACTGACTTCAGGTCAGATTACAGACTCTTCTTTCTTCCCAGGGATACTACTGTGTGCTGGGAAGAAAAATTTTCCTTTATGAATGTGTAAGATTAAGTTATGGGATTTGCTTTAAGAACTGTGCTGGGTGCTTCTGGAAAACATGAGGGCATTTCCCCCTCATTACCACATTTGCTTGTAATGAAGGTTTCCTCTAAAACATGTTTTTGGCAGAGCTGGTTATAAAATCCCTTTTCTTACAATTTGGCAATCCAACAACACAATCCAGATATGGCCTCAACAGTGGTCTGTTTCGCTGGCATATGGGTCCTTTAAAGGCATTAGGGAAGAAACATCCTGGAGGAGTAAGTAACAGAGGTGGGACTCCTCTTACCTGGCAGACCAAGGCAAAGACTCTCCTCCATTTCCACTTCCTCTCTTTCCTCTCTTTCCTTTTCATGTTGGACCTGTGTTAATTTATCGAAAAAATAGTATGAATTATAAAGGAAGAATGGTCTGAATCAGACAAGGTATCACCAGATGGTTCCCAATATCTTTGTACTGCACATCATTCTGCTATTTGCTCTTCAGCCTGGTTAAAGCATTTTTCTAGTGTGTTGAATGAATACTTTCCTGTGACATCTAAGACAATGAGCATTATTAGACCATTTATGAAACAGCAGTGCCTCCAGGTAAAAAGACCGAATTGTTACTGGAAGTACATGGGCTTCTCCATTTATTGCTATCTACTTCTTTTCATTCTGAAGATAGATTTTCTTAGGCTGCATCTAAAGTGATGTGTGGATATGTGCCATGATGTTCTCAGGTGTCCTATGATCACCCAGACTAGACTCAAGCTCAGAGCAGACCAGGATTTCTATCCATTCCATATGCCAAGATTTCCACTTAGTAGAAATCAAGGCACCAAGGAGTGGAGAAACTAATTTCTTGAGTTTTACCCAATGTGCAGCTGGGATGTGGCTATGTGTGATACACCAATTATATATATATAGTCTCCAGAAAGGTACAGCATGTGATTTTTTTTTGAGTCTTTTTCTGTAGATTTTTAAGTACTGAGAAGGAAATTCTGATTCCACTGGAGACTATGATGAGCCTCCCATTGACTTAAGGAAGGATAACACATTAATTTGGTAACAGCATAGTTTAGCTTCTCACTCTTCTAAAAGTTCTTCCTGGTTCGTCTGTGATCTACAAGGAGGCCACACTTTACACCACCCACAGCTCTGCAGTCCCCAGATCAAAATATTTTGCTTCTGTTTTCTGACATTATCTTTCTGTAGTTAAGTCTAGCAGCTGCCTGCTCAGAGAGACAGAATGGGAATAAGTGTGATAGAATGTAAAACATTGCTAAGTCTATATGACAACTTTGGTGATATTTACTGCTTCTCACCTTTTCTTAATTACAGGATCAGTAGAGAGAATCATTCCTCACCTAATTTTCCTACCCCTTCATTTGCTATATGCACCTGGTTACAAAAATCAGCTCACTAAATAAGTGTCTGTGGCCCAGCATCAAGACTGATTCCACAGGGATCTGAGATTAATATTAATGACTATTTTTAATTAATTTCATATAGGATGGAGATTGTTGAGAACAAACTCAAGACGCAATAAGCTGGAAAGGGATGACAAATTATTTAAGGATAAGATTAAAGTGCATCACAGTAAATGAATGAGAGAACCAGACACAATCAAGGGGGAAAAATTCAGGTATTAGCTGACATCCCAATAGGAGATGGAGTATTCCAGCCTGCTCTGTGGCTCCTAGTCCTCAGGTACAGTTTGTGAGAAACCAGAGAAAGTCAGGTGTATTAGGGAGACTTCCTGGTCATTATCTGCTGTCTGAAAATGGTTCTCGATTAGCTAGATGCTGTTATTGTGTCTGTACAAGTGTATCGTGTGTCTAAACAGAGCACGGATTTTAGCACTAGATCATGACATATTGTTTAATTGTTAGCATGCTGCCTGGCATGAATTTGATCCGTACCAATTAGTGCTCCCCCAGACAAGGGGGACAGCATGGCTTAGCAGTAGGACAAGGTCCATTTTCTGTAAGTAGCAAGGACAGATTATACCAGGAGAAGACCTTAGTCATGTAGTTATAAGCTCTGACATGCCTCTTTGCCAGAGAACTGGCCATGGCATTATAATGTTTATTAGCATAAAGAGATGCAGCCCATATGTTTGCATTGTGGCAATTTCCTTTGGAGGAAAACTGCATATGCAACAAATCAATCCATTTCCCCTCTTTTTAAAATAAAGTTGTTGTGTCTTGGAAGGAGGGCCAGATATTGTACAGAAATACTGGTAAACGAATTGACTTCTGTTACTTCAGACTATACAGTCAACAGCCTCACTATCTGTGTCAAAAAACCCGTAGAAACCAGCTCTGCAGAAACTAACTAGTGCATGAAGTGGTATGGATGTTCCCCCAGCCAGGAGACATCATCCCAAATATAGATGTCTTTTCATATTTAACAATCCCTTTTGAACACATATGTGTAGCTTCAACGATAATGATAGAGCTATCTCTTCTGGATCTTGAAACAATAAATTTCTGTTGCTAAGGCGTGCCATTCCCAGTCATCACTGGGCATATATGAAGCACCACAGTGAAAAATGTGGGCAATTCCTGGTTTAACTCTAAGATGGCCAGAGTCTGGCACCCATTGTGTTATCCCCAGCTGAGGAACAAGCTTCCTGGCCTTCCTGCCTCCCGTCCACAAAGCCAGACTTCCTGTCCAAGTTCTTGACCTTCAGGTCTTTCTTCAGGCTGGGTTTTTTTTTCCTGGTCTCTGGAGGAGAGATGCAGTTTGTGATGAGTTTACGAGTTTTTGAAGAGACTCTGGTTGCAAGATGTACATTATTTTGGTGACAGATTTACTTTTGTAATGCATAGTATGTCTAGAACATGCAACGGGCAGGCTTTGTATGTTTCTTTTTACACTAGTATGTTTAAAAGGTTTATTTTTCCTGTCAAATTTAGCTATGCTTTCAAAAGCGCAAACACTTCTTGATAGGACAGCAGACATACTTGTAAGAAACTCCAAATTGTTTCCTTCGCCCACTCCCCATTTTAGATCATCTTTCACATGGGAACAGCTTCCCTCCTCCTCACTCACCTCCTCCTCCAAAAAATTTCTGACATCTGTTCCTTTACTTCTCTAGCAGCCACTCTCCCCTTATCATTTGCCTTTTATTTTATGGTACCCACTTGTGCACTTCAACTCTATGCACTTTGGGGTATGAGCTGTTATGTGTGTTGCACTTCTAACCCTTTGTAAAGCATCTTAAATGTTATAGCACAATATAAATGATAATGTAGTTAGACTAGAAAGGCAATTCCCTAGTTAACACCTCCCACATGTGGTGATTAAGTACTAGGCTCAAAAGCGTACAGCAAACCCAGTGCAGACACATTTCTAGAAAGAGACTGCAAATTCCTAACTCCAGATGGTCTGCAGTTGGTGAATAATTACATGGATTGTTTGGTGCTTCACTAATCAATCATGACAGCAACAAGGAGAAAAAGCATGTCTGGGTAAAGGAAAATGTCCTTTGGATAAACCCCAAGTTATCATTTTGTGCATTTGATCTGCTCATCAAACATCATCTTTTTTTCCCTTTTCTGGTCTTATGTTCTTCTTAATTGTTTAAGAATAAATCCAGAAGCAGCAGTTGGGTTTTTTCCTATAAAATACGCAAGAGGGGAGGCTGAGTAGCAACAGCATGACTGCAAAGCTGCATTGTATTTCACAGACTGCAAAAATTATAAATGGGAGAGGAAGGGGCAGAGAATGCAGAGAATTAATCTCTTGCATTAGGTTCTGGAGACCATGAAGCCTTCTCCAACTATTTCTGTAATATCAGCATAAAACCTGCAATTTAGGATGTAGAAAACAATGATTGGAAGGGAGAATGCTAATCTCCAAATTTCTTCCTCGCAGCATGAAAACAGTTTGATTTTTAAAAAATAAAAGTAATTATCTAAGTAAGACTATAATTGATGAATATAGGGTCAGCCTTAACTGAAACATGTAGAACAAAGTCCAACATTATCTTGATTACATACTGACTAATTTAATTTGATTTCTCTGTGCATCAAAAGGAGGGAAACAGTACAATTAAATACATAAAAGACAGAAAGGGTGAATGGAGGTAGGCAGTTTGGGGGTTTTATTTGGGGAGGGAAGGGAAAAAAGTACTATAAAGTCCAGTTATCCTATATGAATCTGTTGTTCTGAGTGCAGATATTTTCCCGGTTACTTGCACTTATGTATAGTATTTTGCAACCTACTATTTGCAAATGGTCCAGGGAAATGTTAGATAACCTACATTTTTTTCAAAAGCAATAAGTCTTGAAGAAAAGAACTGCATGGCAGTAGACACAATAAAATGTAATCAGTGTGATAAACTGTGAGGCTGTTGTTCAAAGTTTGGACATAAGAGCAGCAGAGAGCAGAGACACAATGTGCTGTATTTCAATCTGTCTAGATTTTCCATCAAATAAGCAAAGCTAGTTTACAATAACTGTATGCATGACTCAGAAAAATACAAGTGGGCAATATAGAAAGGCTGTGAAAGCAGTGAGGTAAAAAGTACAGAATAATGGATTCCAAGGATCTAAAATTACAGAAGATTTATCGATATTAAGGTTAACTACTGTTTGTCTCTCCGTATTACTTCATTAGAGTCATGTAGTGTATAACTAACCTGATCTTCTGAGGGAGGACGGTTGCCAAAAGGTGGATACTGCACACTGATGACATTAATGCTTCCTTCTAGTACCAGCCTAAGTAATTCGGAATGAGATCTACATAAATTATGTGCAGATACTACTGATGCCAGTGCTTTTGCTGATGTTTTAGAAGATATGCCTGGAATACTGGCTAAGCTAACAAAGTATTGATCCATGTACAATGGGAAGAAAATTAGGTGAAGAATAAGCTTTTACCTGCTTTGCTTTTCCTCATTACCTTAAAATGTGTTGAAAAAAGTCTTAAATATAACAATCACTAATCTTTTATTGTTCAAATTACCAAAGTTGCAATAAGTTGCTTTTCTGACATTCATTTGCTTACAGATTGCTATATGGTCTATTTCACTATGTGTCTTACTGGAAGAAGACTCATCTGTAAACAGCAGTTTTTAAGGTAGCATTTAAAGTAAGCGCTGAGGAGCTCACAAGAAATGCAAGAGAATTCAGGACTGGTCAACTCTGATTGAACAGTAAAAGAAAAAAGCAATGGATTTGATTCGAAACATTTCTGCCAGAACTTTAGAAGCCTTCTTGAGAGGATGCACTGTTGAAATGCAGACTACAGCACAGCACACCCCACCCTTCTGGGGCGTACAAAGCACGGTCATTCCCTCCTTTGTAAATCTCTCATTCTCTCTTCTTTACATCTTAAGCACCAAGATACCAAAGTTGCTCCTGCTTCTGCCTTTCAATATTTCTAACAAGCGTTTTTATTCTTTTCTATCTACAATATGCATAAAGCCTACACATCTCAGCTCTCTTTCTGTGATCAGGCTTAGTTTCCTACAATTTACTTCTCCAAGCCATCATTGACAAAAAATTAAGCTTTTCACCTGTTGAACCTTTGTACTTTTCTAAATGTTTTAGGGTTTCTCATGCTCTTCTCTGTGAGAAGATACAGCTGAAATGGATATCTACCTCCACTTCCCTTTGAATATCCTTGTGGTTGGATATAAAAATTTCCAGATAACTGAATTTATCTATTGTTCCTGCAGTTGATCACTAGGTAATGTTTCCTTGCATCCTATCTGTGGTAACTGAGTCAATATACAGGCATTTCATTCCCTCCCACATTAAGGTCCTTAATGTGGTTTTCACTCCTGGTTTTCACTAACTCCAGCATTTGCTGCCTATTATCTTGGACTGCAGCTCGCCTTGTTATCTCATCGGCACATCTGACTTGTTCCCCGAGGCGTGGGGGGGTGGGACATGCCATTCTTTTTTAGTTTGCAAATCCTTTCAGAGCTTCTCTCAAAGCAAATTCTCTATACGCGTTGAAAAATTCTGGGCAGCATATGTTACTGTTTCACATGCTGTCTAATGAAAGGGTTGCTTGCTGCTGTTCACAGATGTTCAGAGCTCAGTACTGACTTACCACGATGTGTTTATTGGTAGCTTGCACTTGGTAGTTTTATTCCGTAACCCATTTGGGTCAACTGACTACTCCTCCATGCCAATACCACCAACCTCTTCTGGATAGACATCACATAGATTTCTCTGCCTCTAAACAAGAAGCAATGGGCTGCTGAATATCTACCTTTTAACATTCTAAAAGCCAACAATTGATCTTTCGATTCAGGGTGTTCTTTGCTTCCTACATGTTCATCCTTCAGCATCACTTGGCTCTTAGTTACGATACTATACCCATCTGTACAAATATCTTGGACATTCAATTTAGGTCTTAAATGAAGAATGAATGAACATGAAAGCAACAAAGTTCAACCAGATGCCTCTTTCATTCAGTAAACCAAGACGAGTAGTCATTTCCCATTACTACTTTTGGAGAGCTTATATATTCGACAGCCAAACTTTCATAGTTGGGTCCCCAGTTGCAAGGGTGATAGCTTTGCTTCATATTTAATGAATGCCTTTTCAAGCTGTTGATAGAACTCATGAACTGCATCTTTGTCATCTGCTATCGTAGGAGTGTTAATCTGTATGATCGACATATTGACTGGATTTGCTAGAAAAAGAACTGTAATCATTTTATTGCTGATTGGATTACATCCAAGCATATACTTTGATCTCCTCTTGGATATGACAAACACAATGCAAGTTTCTTCTAATTTTTCTGAGCTTAAGCAGCACCCCAAGTAGCTGTTCATCATCCTAGAATGACACCTATTATTCCACTGCAGCACTGATTCTATATTTATCTATTTCAGATTTTTCCAATTTTTTTACCACAATAATGTGCTTTTTTTTTTCCCACACACATTTCATGTTCTTACATTAACACTTGGTCTGCAGAAGATTGGTGGTATAACCATCAGGCATTATCTTCCTAGATGCTTGGTAGGCCCACAAATACTCTATATGACCACTGACTCTATATGACCAAATACTCTATATGAATCTCTGCTGAGCTGTAGTGTCTTGCATTCATAAACCCATAACCTCAGACTTAGGAACTGTCGAAAAGAAAAACTATTTTGTTCCTCCTAATTTTTGCATTATAGTCGGCAATTATGATTGCTTATACACAGATACTCACCCACAGTTTAAACAAATCGTTATAACTTTTATTACCAGTAATTAAAATACAACAGCAGTGTATTTCATTTCAGATGCACTTCATTCTTCTCAGAGTCTACATGCTTGTAGTTGCAGTATCATAAAAATCAATATGAAGTAAACAGAAATGCAAAAATATGAATGAGGATCAGTGAAGAACACAGAGAAACCCCTTGGCTGGATCCTATCTCAGGAAAGTTTGAAGGAAACTGAAACATTTTCAAATCTTATAGAACTCATTTTGCATAGCCATGTTATTATATGCTTTAGTATTTTTGTTAAATTGTGGGTTTGGGGTTTTTTAATTCCTCAGGAGAATATGGAGAAGAGTCAGCTAGCAAAAGGAAGTCAGGATAACCATTTTATCTAGAATCTAAAGATTTTTTAACTTGGCTTGATGATAACTCACGTGTCCTCATTGTTTGGTAAGCCTATATAAAAGATACCGTGACCAAATACATACTGCCAGCATGAAGTATGGTACTGACCTACATAGCCCCTTGGCCATTATTTCATTTCTAGTGTGGACAACTGACTGTAATCCATACTGGTATGAAATATCAGGGCTGCTGTATCTGCAGAAGCAGAGATGACAACTTTCTCTTTGTCTTTTGCTATTGCAATTCATAACTGGTATATTCTGCACCAGTAAGGAAGGATGTTTGTCTACCTTTACCCATGCAGATGCACTATTCCTGACTCCAGCTGCACAAACCCTATGCAGGATGTAAGCGACACATTATGCTGGCTTTTTGAATAAAAGTCACTTTCTGCCCAGGGGAAATGCACACACTAGGAAAGTAAGCAATAACAGAATCTTGATCAAAGTAAATAAGCACACTTGGGCTTTTCAAGCCATTCCAAAGAAAGCAAGGATGCTTTAGCTGTAATGGTAGCAGGAGTTGGTGCAGAACGTGTGGTTCCCTGTTTTGCCACACAGTTCTGGTGTGACTGAGCAGTGACGGTATTACAGAGCTCAGGCTAGGACAGAGCTCATGAGGTTATTAAGTCCATCTATCTGCCCTGAGGCAGGACCAGCTGCACCTCTGCCAAGGTCTGTCTAACTGCTCTTAAAAAACATTCAGTGACTGGGGCTCTAAAACCTCTAGGCAGTCTATTTCTGTGATTAATTCATCCTTATCTTCAGAAAGATTTTTTTTTCCTCCTGATGTCTAGCTTAAACCTCCTTTACTACAATTTAAGCCTGTTACTTTTGTCTTCTCCACTGTGGACTCAGAAATATTTTCCTTCTATTGCAGCAAGTTATTAAGCATTTGAAGAACGTCGGCGAGTCTTCACTCTTCTCACCTCAAGTCTAAGCAGTATGTAAACAGTTTAGGTGTGTAAGCCCATGCTTCAGAAATTACTTAGCTGGGTGGTATACCGCACGTTTCCCTCTGCCAAAGGGAGTGTTCAGACCTACAAAGTCATTGTTAATATCAGACATTGTACTTCTAGGAACGGGACTGTTGCAATTGCCAACTTCCGCCAACAGTCTTTTCAGTAGTCTTTTCATTAACGGCTTCAGCTAGAACACAATGGTTTTGTATTTAAAAGTCAGTCAACTCAGCTGTTTACCACTGATACGCAACAGGGACAAATGGCCAAGTGCCAAAAGGACTATTTAATTGTGAGATTATGCTTATAAAATTTACCTAAGCAACGAAGTTCCAGAAAAAACATCCAGAGACTCCTAAGTACCGGTTTGTGGAAGCCCTTCAGGACATCTGCATACTGTAGTATTTTAAGAAACATGAAGATCTTGTGGGGGTAGAAAATTCAGAACAAAGCTTCCCTGTATTCAGGTGAGCTGGAGAATAAGAAAACTGAAACATGCTAACTGCTTTCTAAATACTGACAAAAGAGATTTATTCTAATGGATTTTCCAATTAACAGTTCTTACACAGAATTTACACTTACTCAGTCTCCAAATTTCGATGAGATCTGTACAGAAGGAATAAGAATTTTCATTTACAATTTATGCTTGCACGCATGAAACATACTTCATGTCAGGAGGACACAATCTGTTAAGAGGAAAGTAGGGTCCAATGTAAAACAGTAAATAGAGGCACTGTTAACCAGAAGGCTGCCTAATAACTCAGGAATTGTGTTCCTCAGTGCTTTCTATGAGTAAGGATCCTCCTCTGGACCTCCAGGGACAAGTGTTCTTTAAAGAAGAGAATTTTGAATAAAAAGAAATGTATTCAAGTAGAAGTGAAGGGAGGAGCACAAGAGGGAAATGATTCATTACCATAACTGAAGTAGAAGAATAACCCATTCACATGCAAGGTCATCTGTTGTTCTATGTCATTGTGCTAATGAATCACCATTTGTTTATACACTGGGAGTAGTACCTTACCAGTACGGAGAGGAAAGAGAGACTATTTGCAGCAGGGATTATGCCAGTAATTTTAGTGAAAACTTCAAACTCCAAAACACCTGGCTGAAGAAAGGGCTGTATTCATACCTAAACCTGCAGAGACTACCCCACTTCTTTGGGCTGTGTGAGATTTAAACATACTTGTCTTAGTGCCAGATCTGTGGCCACCTGATCTGAAGCAGAACCCGACAGTGTAGACACTGATGTATTATGAACTGCCAAAAGTACAAACTAGGGAGCACAATGTTTGTGCTTCTCCTACAGCTGGGGTGTTCATTAGTGGTTTAGAGGAGAAGAGAAATGGAAAGGCTGTGACAGGGAATAACTTTACCGGCAATATGACTAATTTATGCTTTAATTTTCCATCTCAAGGTCTTAAGAAATAAGTTACCTCAACTATGAGCCATTTATTCCAATAACTCTTAATTTGGATATTTAGGAACTTTTCAGTATGTTCAAATGTTGCCAAAGAACAGGGAGAATCTCTTAGTTTAAATAACCCAAGAGGTAATCAAGAGGTGATCTCTTGATTTGACTAGGGCACTTCGAGGGGTTGCTTTCTGAAGAGGATTTTTTCTGAGCTGGTTTGTGGATAAGAAAACCTAAACGTCATATGAAATCCTATGATTTGACTAAACATGTGTTGAATTCCAGTCCAAGTCTAAGTGGCAAAAGAAAAATCAATAAAGTTTAGGAATATTTTTCTGATAAAACCTATTTTTTTCCCCCAACTTCGTAGATTTCTCAAAATTTCAATTTTTTTTTTTTTCCTTGATTCACATGGTCTAAGAATTCCTCCAATTCCTCCTTCCAAGGCCAAATTCTGAAGTCTGAATGCAGTTCTTTGAGCTGAGCACATTCTTGAGAATCACTATGGAATTGGGACGCCAGCTGTCTTGGATGAGCTGGTTGCAATTTTCAGTCGTAATCATCACAGGCCAGATTTTGTAAGCCTTTCTCAACTGAGAACTCTTGCATTATATGCTCGACTGGGTTGGAACGACATACGTAAAGGTGGCAGAATTTCAGTCTTTGCTTTAGGAACCCATTTTCAATCGTGGCCAGTGCATCTGGGAACCCCTTGCCTAAAAGGATACAATGGCATCCTTTAGGGGCTTGACATTCCTGAGATTCTCAGATTCTTGCAGCTTTTAAAGACACAAAAAAAGTTGTATGACTTAAATACATTTTCCGAGGTTTTGGAAAAGCCTTCTTTACCAATCTGATATTTAAAGCACAAAGTAATTCCACCCCCAGGCATAAATTGTAGAAACTCCAAATATTGGAAAGATTAATAATGACACATTTACAGGAGAATTACAATTAATGGCATTGCAAAATGCCTTTTTTTCCCTACTCTGTCACAGGAGCCCACTACATGGATGCTTATCCTAACCGTATCTGAAAGACTATAAAACAGAACTGGCAAAAACAGGAGACTGGACTTGTTCAGGGACTTTCACATACTTCTCCTTAGTTACTGTTTAAATACCATGTGATGGATGAGGATTATGTGCAGAGCGCAGTTTGTTTTTTAACAATTGTTCTGAAACCTGCAGGGGGTCACTTACATGCTTCATGCAGCACAACCACGGGCCTCCCACTGTATTTTGCTTCCTGACATGCAGAAGTAATGCAAGATTCAACAATACATTCCTTCAGACCTCTACTGATTTTCAGAGAAAAAAAACAACCCAGGAAACAACTTATGTACAGATTCTCACGCCCTTGTGGAAACTGAGCAAGACAGGTGGTACTGCAATGCTTCAACTTTCAATGCCAGATCTATGACCCATGGGCAAATAACTACTCTAGAAGGAGCAGAGTAGAGACAGGAATGAGACGGATACTTCATTTGCTGCTCTGCAGAGCTATTTACCTCTGGCACTATCCACCTGTCTGTACCTGATGAATGCTCCACAGCCCTTCAGACCTGCTAGTTGTTACAAGGAATTAAGCTTATGTTATTGCCCAGCTTTCTAAGCCCTAGATTTGCTTCATTACTCCTTCCTCTAAATCTCTGGGAAATGAGAAGGGAGAGAACTCCCAGGCTCCTTGTGATCAAGTCAAACACCCTGCTATAGAAAAGAAGCATGGAATATATTGTACTCAATTAAAGACACAAAAGAGCCAAACAACAACAACTAAAAATGGCACCTATAGTTCTTGTTATGAAAAAAACAAAAAAAAAAAGAAAAAAAGAAAGAGTACGGTTTAGGGAAAGGTAGGAATAGAGATAATGAAGGAGTTAAAACAGATACAAAACATTTTAATGTTACCTTCGGGGGAGAAACTGAACAGAATTTTAATAGTTCCACAGTAAGCAAATGGTTAAATTATTACTACTAGACTCTTTCTCTAGTTGTAAATTTATTCCAAGAGAATAACAATATTTTAATTTTTTTCCCCCTGAAATTGTAGAGGAAGTTATTCGGTATGCACTTCACAAATAAATAGAAGACAAGTAGTTGCGATTGTTGCTTAAGGATTTGATGCTTAAATATATTAACTACTTCATAATTTTACAAACTTGGCACTCCCTCATCTCTACAGCTGCATTACTAAAACTGTCCCTGGCATGGATTTGTCCTGTACCAACTTGTGCTCTTTTAAGCATTTCTAGGGAAGTTTAAGGTGTTAACACAGCCCCAAAGCCACATCCAGTAGCAATTGAGGCAGAATGCCAACCACAGATATGGCCTATACAGGGCATACACACCAGTATGCAATTTATGGCTCTCCAGACTACAGACACAAGCAGCTATCAAATCATGTAGAAAGATTAGCATCAGCACAGACGTAAAATGGCCATCCCATCATATATTGGGACACAGACACCTGAGTATTAATCATAGAGGTGTTAATTTCTCTTGGTCATTCTTGAAGAACACCATGGGCATACATAATATCCATTTCAGGCAAAGGTGTTCCACCTTTCCCTGACACGTAGTGATGTAAGGCAGTTATTAGGACATGTATGCAAGTTTTATAAAGGACTGTGCCAGAGTTCACTTAACAAAACTCTACCATTATGTGTCTTAGAGTAACACACATCTGAAAGTCACTGAACTGCAAGATAATAATGCTTAGTAGGGCCACTGAAGCATAAATACATGCATTGTCAAAATTAGTTTCTTTTAAATGGGACAAATATATACACAGTTCTTATAAAGAACTCACCTACTGATTTGGAGAAAAAGATCTATTCAAATGTAACTTGATTGAAAGGGATTATCTTGAATTTCAGTGTATTACAGAGTAATTCTATTAAAGAGCTGAACTCCTCATTTTTCCCCCTACTAGGGATGTTAATCAGTTCCTTGATGTGATATTAGTTCCATTTAACCTGAAAGGAGGTGGATTCAGTCATGCATACATGACTAACTCTGTTAAAACATCAACAACAGAACAGAAAATCTACCATCTAAATTTTAACTGGACTACACAACTAACAAAGGCTGTGCTTTGAGATGCCGAGCCCCAAAATGTCAATAATCACATTACGTCTATGACGAACAAAAAACAGTAAGTGCAAAGGATGACACTCTAATGTGTGCTTAATTGAAAGGAAAAAAACCAAAGAATGTACACAGTACCTTTTATTACAATTTAGCCTATACTGTAAAGGTTTTCAGAGACACAGCTGTCTATTCCAAACAAATCAAGTGGCTTTTAAACAACCTGAACTTTATATAATCAGAGCCTCGAACATTTCACAAATTAACAGATGTTAATTTTACCAGGTATTTTACTCCTTGGTACAGACTTACACTTTGGAATTAGACCTCTGTCTCGAGAAAGCCTTTCCAATTGCTTTGACACAAGGCAGACTATGAGAAGGAGTTAACTGTGCGCTGATGTGTTAAAGATTCAGAGGACAACTCTGACTTCACTGATGGATTGAATACAGTTGATACCACTGGGGACTAGTGAACTTAATCCCACCATTTCTTTCCGCCCTGCTGTCTGCTTGATTATGCAGGGCAGAAAAAGTTTTTCAAAGGAAGCAGAGCAGAGTGCATTTCTCATAGAGGTCCAGTATTTCACATGTACTTTTGGTTTATATGCACTAGGTGGAAAGAAGTTCAGAAATTATCATCTGCAGAGAGTGTTAAACTGTCTTTCAGAAGAAAGACCTTGCCACCTCTCATTCTAATAATAAGTCAAGGAGTGGAAAGCCTATTGGCACTTCCAAACAGCCAGTTTTCCCTGGCAGCTCTGCAAGTACAATTTGTTGCTGCTAACTCTAAAACAAACAAATAAACCACCAAAAAAACCCCCATATTTAGGAGTAGGAGGGCACCAGAAAAAAGATACTATCCCAAATAAGTGACAAACAATTCTGTGTTCATCTATTTTGTTGATTTAGTCAAGTTCCCCAATCATTAGAGTGAAGTTTGAGGATCAATATAAAGATACCTTTTGCCATGTTAGATGCTTTAGGATGTCCATTCCTCCCTTGCCTCTAGCTGTCACTCCGGAAGGGTACAGAGCCCTTGTAGGGCTTGTGATATAACTGTCATCCATCCAAATGTATAAAATGGCATTGGATGCCTTGGTTTAAGTATCTGCACATAGATGAATTACCTAAACTTTGAGGTATTTGAAGTGGTTTTCTGAATTTGTTACAATTCAGATCAAACTAGGTGCTCCCCACAGGCACTCATCCCTTTATCAGTGATGAATAGGTGGCTGAACTAGAATGTTTTCCCCAAGAATTGTTCTTTTTCCTCTCTCTTCATTACAGCTCATTATTACAAGAATGTTGTTACAGAGGCCAAACATTTCTCCTGAAGGCAGCACAGAAGGCTGTCAGATCTGTTGCAGAAAACACCCCGATACACCCCCACACATACTTTACTTCATCAATGAGTTTTTCCTTCTTCGTGTCATGGCTAGAGGGAGTTTGGGACACCGTGGACATAGAGTTAGGATTTTGTTTTGGTTTAGGTTTTGGATTTTTTATTTTTTTTTTAAAAAGATCAATAGTAAGATTTTAGACTTCATTGTCTTCAGATACACTGGAAACCAGAACCCCAAATCAACATGCCAGGCAATCTGCTCAGTGACAAATAATCTATTTTCTAGATGTGGCATGAGCTACTGAGGTTTCAATGTTTAATTGCTATGATGTATAATCTTACAACTAGAAATCAATGCCCAAGCCTAGGAATTAAAAATACCTTGATTGGAACTGTGTTTGAAAGAACTAGCATAACAGATTGAACATAGTTGTATTTGCTATTACTAATAGGTCCCTACCAACTCCATGTATCCAAAGTCACAAACTGAAAACGCAGCCCCTCACCTGACTAGTCAAGCAGCACAACAAACCTGCAATGTTTGCAATAGCCTGCCCTCAGTCAATTTACAATTACAGAGTGAGAAGTTCGTTTCGTTCTAGTTTAACACTTTAATCTAGAAATACACCAAATCTTCAGAGAATTCTGCCTGGGCTACTAGATCAGTAGCCTAGATGAATAAAACTAAGAGTGGGTAACGCACCCCTTATTTAAATAATCCTAAATTCTCTCTCTCTTTGGCTGAAGAGATATTAAATATTTCAGTGTACGATCATGTGTGCCCCAAATACTTAACTCAAAATGCAAATGCTTTAGGATTTCTATCTTCTAGAGTATCATAGTGCTACTGTAAGACAGTTTTCCTTAACTACAACAAACTACTAAGAATGACTTACACTGCTATGAAAAAAATCAATGCATTAGTGCTTGCATTTCCTTCCCCTTAAACTCTGGCCATGGTTCTTGGTGGGCAACACTGGGCCCTTTTGAGCACCAAGGGCTGTGTTCCCCAAGATTTAAAGGAAATGGAAGATCGTTCCTCCTGGATCACGCTCTTTGGCTCAGGCAGTCAGCTTGCACCAACCTGAGCTGAACTGGAATCACTGCTTCCAACAGGACTTTTGGTTTTGCCTCCTGAACTCTCACAGCTGCTAATGCCAACAGGACCCGCACTGGAGATGACTAGGCTAGGTATCTGTTTCCTACCAGTGATATCATTCGGTTACATGCTGTAAAATACTGAAGCAAGAGAACAAGCTGAAACCTTTTTCTGGAGGCACAGTTGCTGGGGAAACCATCTTCTCTCTGTACTCAATACTTCAATAACCCTTTAGCTCCTATAAAACAAACAAACAAACCATGGTCAATTTGCCTAGGAGCGTGCATAGCATTAATGCTAATTTTTTTGGTCTTGCACCTCCAAGGAAACTGCCTTTCCTTTAAAGGTTGTACTAGTTTATATGCTTATTTTCTGTCATTGCATCCCCACATATTTTTTAACATAGATGTTCAACAAATATATGCCATACAGTCATATTAGTTTGCTTCAGAAAGGGTAAGCTATGGAATTCATTTTAGCCATTACAACAAAAAGCCTATGTACTTGTAAAAGCTGGAGAAGTGAGTGAGGAAGTAGAAGCAGCAGAAGGAACCCTACAGGTGGAAATGGAAATGGCCTCCCTAAGAAACCTCTCGCAGCCTGACTGTCTCTGTCTTAGGGGTCTGCTTTTTACTGTTGGTCTTAGCAACTCTGGAGATATTCTCATTTAAGAAACACTAACATTTCCTCTAGGCTCAGTCAATCTCAATTGCTTTAAATTGCAGTGAACAAATTAAGTTAGGTTCAAGCCTGCAAGACACTGTCACACCTTTGAAAATTTTTCAAAGGTCCATGCTTATGTCTGTAAGGCTGTTTGGCCCCACTGAATCCTCTGCCAGATCCTGGCTCTGCTTTGCGTCTCCTTACTTCATGAGCTTACCTGTATCTTCATATGAATCTAAATTTTACCTGCATTGGTGTATTTATTTGAAATTATTTCTTACTCTTCAACACTGCATGAGCACTAGTGTGTTAATTTACAATGGCTAGTTGTTGGGTTCTTAAAAGCCACAGAACATAAGAAAAAAATCTTCCTAATATTGCAAATTTTGAGTAACCTCTGTCAGCAAACATCATAACCTCAGAGCAGGATGTATTTATAAACTTATAGTAGTGAATGAAGCCTTTTATAAACATGATTAAATATTCTTGTCCTGATTTTGCAAACTGCAATTATTCCTCAGCTTAAATGCATGTGAATTTCTCTGTTAGATTTAAAACCAATACTTTTTTACTTTTGTAATTGCTAGCAGTTGGGTTATTATTTCATGCCCTCCCCCGAACTTATCTTTTGGAAAAAAAAAAAGCACAACAAAACCTCATTCCAAATACAGACATCAAGAACAATAGGAGTGCAAGCTGAAATAATTTGATTTACAGTAATTACAGACTGGAGCTACCCGCTACTTGTTTTAACTACAAATCATTATCCTGAACGACCATCAGTCATGCAACTTGAGATGAAGCCCATTTTTCCTGATAACTAAAACAGACATAAATGACCAAAATGTATGATGAGTTTGTCAATTAAAACAGTGGCAGAATTCCAGTAGGACTACTTTATGAAGTTTATTATAATACAAGTTGTTTTGCAGCCTAATAATGAATGGTAAATTACTATATAATTTTACCAGTTTGCACAAAGGATGCTTTTTCATTTTTCCCTTTTAATAACAGAACATGAGAAAGTTCTTCTTAGTTCAATTTAGTCTGTCTTACTTCATTTCTCTCCTCTCTTTTTGTGAAACATTAACCAAGTCACTTAGACTTATACACAAGGAACTATTCCTTTCTGTTCTTTCCAGGATGAAATTGTGCATTGCATGCTAGTCTCTAACATTAGCTAACAGTTTGTATGTAGGACTACTGCAGTGCATGGGAAGAATACAGCTACAAGAGCTAACAGGCTGCCTGTCAGCCAGCTGTCTCTTTCCATTTTGCATGCACTGCACTGAGGGCTCAGTGCCTTCAGCCATTCCGGAGCTGCCCAGCTGTGCAAAAAACAAAGCACATTTAGCGTGTTTGGAGCAAATTAATGCAAATCTCATTGCGCCAAACAGAGCAAGACGACAAGGGAAACAAGGCCTAGCCAGACTGCAGCCACAAATACCTTCACAAACCTGGAAACAGAATGACTAATTTTGACCAAAGAATTATCCTGAAGGGATAAGTGTAACAAATGTGATTATTCTCCTATAACATGGGCCCTTCATAATCTTTCTGCGTATCTCAGGGACTTTTCTTTGTAAAACTGCTTGGGAAATAGCAGGAACACCTTCATGCCAGCCATCAGGAGTGCAGACACCCACTTCACGTCTCCCTGAGGCAAGGAGAGGTCCTCTCCGATACTTCATCTAGCAGGGAAATGGCACCTCTCCACAGCCTTCTGTACAATGCGCCTTCCAGTTTGCATCATCACCTCTTCAACATAGCTTGACACAAAACTCTTTGCCAGGGCCTGGGTTACTGAGAGAAAAACCACTAAAGCCTTCCAAACACTTGAGCTAATGAAAACATCTCGTTCCTTGCTCCAAAACATTTCCAGCATGAGCCCAGGGAGAAGATCCTACAGTCAATCCCAACCCAGCCAAACAAGAGATAAAAGACTGCCGTTGCAAAACAACACTTAGATATCAAGGCTTACAACCTTTCCTCACATGCAGGAGGCCACAGCATTACCAGCTGGAGATATTCCCTCTTACTGCTCCCAGATTCATGAGGGGGTTGAGTGTACCCAGGAAGGCATCCTTTGTATGGAAAGGCTTCTTTTTCTTGCTAGCTCATGCTGCTGTCTCTTGCATAAGCTGTGAGCAGCTTTACAGATTTATACATCAACCTGAGGCGGTGTTAGATCTTTGGTTTTATTTCTTCATTAGAAAACTGGTTTATACTGCTTCAGAAACTCTGTTTTGTCCTTACCTTCTCATTTGTCCTCTGGAGCAAACTATCTGCTCCCTCTGGGATTATTCCCTTTATGCAATTTATTTGGCCTGCAAGGTGAGCATGCTCCACAGACTACCCCTTGCAGGCTAACACACCTTTAGTATTTTGTCTAAAAGCCACACAACACCACCATTGTACCTTGTTTTGTTTTTCTCTCCTGATCTGAGGCTCCTCTAAGTCTTTTCTTAATCCTTTTAAGTACTCTTGCTAAATTACTCATGCTAATCAAGTGATCTAATTGCTGACAGAGAATGAGGTGGTCTCCAGGCTAGTTTACCAAATGCTGATGTTGCACATATACTGTAACTTCTAACTGGGAGCCAAGATGTCTGATGACAGGTGGTAACTCCTCCAGGACCTGCTCTCATGCGACCCGCTGAGTTGTTTTCTTGGCTTGTTCATTTATTTCCTAAAGAAAGAAACAGGATCCTTCATAACTTTCGCTTGTTAAGCCTGTCTCGTGCGCTCTCTGTGGCTTTGGCCAGAAACCATGTGGTTGGAGGATTTATGTGAAGTGAAAAGGTTGTGATTCTTGTAAGAAATCCACATGATCCATCAGCTGTGATTTATTGGTCCCCACAATGACCTAAAAATATGTTGAATGGTTATATTCTTTCAGTCAGTCCTTAGCATTTGAAAACAACACTTTTTCAGGTAATGCAGGAATACCTTCACATCAATGCAGTGGGGAAAAGGATTTTCAATAATGATTATTAATTTCTGTAAGAAGTGCACTGTAAGGCTATTATGATGAGTCCTGACGAAGTATTGTCTGCCTGATACTTTGCTCAAATTTTTAGGCTTTTATTGCCATTATTGCAAGTCCATTGCTTAAAAAATACATTCCTAGAGCACATCATTCATAAAAATAAGCTCCCTACTGTGGGCATAGACCTGTCATAACCAGAGAGCTTTTATGTTACATTCCTTTACAACTACCTGGATACTTACTGTCCCCACTGTCATGTCCAAGTGCTTGCCAGGCAGTATGCAATGTCTCTTTCAGGATGGAAGGAAAGGGTAGACATCACAGAAAGACAAAGGAGAAAAAGGGTTATATACCAAAAGAAAGAGATACATTTGTCTAAGATGCATGAGCAGAATTTAGGAGGATGTGGCCAAACCCACGGCCCTGAAACCGAGCCGCCTGTCAACAAGCTCCACAGCTTTTGACCTTTCAGTGCTGTCAGTGCCAAAAGCTCTCTTCTACGAATATGCCAGAGCCTGTCATCACTGCACCATACATACTTCTTCAGCCTTCTCTTCCACCTTTGTCTCATTGTGCGTTGGAAATCTAGTGGTTGTCTCCTACATTCTTGAACATGCCTGATAATGCTTATCAGATGCCCCTCTTCTCCTGACTGCCCTGACCACCATGCTATTGACAGCTTCTGGCACTCGTGCGCTCAAGTGCTTTGTGCATGGTGCCACATCTTCAAAATACAGAGAGAGAAGGACGATACAGAACAAACACAATCCTGCAGCAGCACAGGCCTGGCCCTGCTCAAAGGACCAATTCTGCAGTTTTGTATTCATTAAACAACAAATGAATTAAACAACAAACAGAATTCTGGTAGGGGGACTAGAGCCCAGGTCTGCCTCTCCTTTCCCTATAATAAACAGTGCTCTACCTATTAGGCAGCACCTTTTCCTTCCTGTCATACAAGGTTAATTGAGGGAAAGATGAAATCCTGGATGTAGTAGAGGGCAGAGCAAACAAGCAGTAAAACACTCTGACAGCAATTATTTTTGGTAAATCATGTAAGTCTGGAGCTTCCACACAACAACTCAGTCCCTCCTCAGAAATACCCTCAACCAAGCTGCTTAACCAAGCGTACTCCCATGCCACTCCAGAGGCCGTGCTGCAATCAGGAGTGCTTCTCCCCGTGCCGGTTACAGTAACCAACTGATGCTGTTATGTTACTGGGAAAATACTATTGGACCAGAACAGCATAGCATTTATATCCCTTTCTCATAGTCTCATATTATCACATCCCAAACACCACACATTCCTAATCAATCAGAGCATTAGAGTCAGGAAAATAACCTTTCACAACGCAGCATAAAACTGAAAATCTAATGTACTAACAAAAATATATTAACTTTCACTTTTTTGTGCTCTTCTGTTAATAAAGTCCACACAAAAAATGTGCTTATCTATTTCAGCTCCAGCACAGCTGCTAAATTCATGCAGTAATGCAAGTGCTCTGTCTTCCAGCTTTCCAGTGCATAGCATGGACTTTTCAAAATATCAAAGCAATTAAAAAAGAAATGAGTGTATGGAACTAACTTCAAAACTGTCTGAGTTCTCCGGCTGTTACTGATGTTTTTGATGTGACTTCCCGTGCTTTCTTCTTTCTACATCTCTGTTCACAGACTGAAGAGCTATGGCCACACACAGGGTTTCCTTAAGAAAGGTTTCTACATAGTATAGATAAGAGGAGAGTTTTCTTTCTCTATAAATTGTACACAGGTTTTTTAATCTCCACTGAGAATTAATTTTGTGTTAGATTATCATAGACGACATGCTCACTCTACCTGGAGTCTGATTTGAATTTGATTTGTGTTGCAAGGGCAGTAAGGTAAGTTACTGCACCTAGCTGAGCTGGAGCTAAGAGCCATTCATTCTCATAAACAGTATGAATAGATACAATCCTTCACAGAGATCTCTTTCTTTCTGCTAGCATGCAGAAGAGACTTTAAAATTTACTGGAGATGTTCACATTTAAATTGATTAAGATACGTGGACCATACTGATTCCTATAGTTTGGCTGTAGCAAACCAGCTCATTTTAATTTGAGATGAGATTTTGTGGACCCAGGAGCTACTGACAGAACTACAGGTGGTCCCTAGCTGAATAGATTTCTGGAATTCACACCCAGTTTTTTTGAACATTTTGGATAGTGTAGTAAACATACTAGATTTCACGTTTCCCAAAAGACTTTCAAATGCCAAGAGATCTGTTATGGTGAAAATACAAATCTCACTGAGGAAGTTTGGGATCTATCCAGAAACTGCTGAAATTGGTAGAAGTCACCTGAATGATTTTGACACGCAGATCAGACTTCATGTGGGTATAGGAACATGCTGATGAATGCAAGAGACGATGATCCTTTGCACACAGTGTTGTTGCCTCCTTTGTTTTAAGGAAAGGAGATCAAAATTTTTTCCTTTATTTTTAACACAGCTGGAAAAACTGGAGCCTTCTTGGCTTCAAAGAGTCATCATGTTCAAAACAGTCAAGGAACCAACCAGAGACCCTTTAACATACTTGGAAACAAAAATTTCTCAGCCAAGGTACTCTAAAATGTTTGGCACTGATCATTTCTTATCCATTTACACCAAAGAGTTATTTCCCATGCTTAAATATGAATCAGGAGTTTTAAAAACAGCATAGTTCTAGGTTGGTTTGTTTAATTGCCTCTGCTTAATTCAAAATAAGAGTTTAGGAATTAAGCAGGATTCTCAGAAAACAAACCTAGACACATTACAGAAACACTACAGGATTTACAGACTCAAAGAAAATGCTATACATATCCTGACAGGCTTTTTTTTCCCTAGGGTTTGTTTTAAAGAATAGTTCATAAAACCTCAGGATTGCTCAGTCTGTTTTACCCCCATTTGATTAACCACGTTCAGAATTTTGGCATCACTTCACCAATGAACTCCCTGAAGTTGTATCAGTGTACACCCAAGCAAAATGCACTTTCAGATCACTCATGTGATACAAGGTAACAAATTAAGAGTTATATGCCCTATACTAGATAATTACGAAAAGAGGCAATTGGCACATTTTTTTTGGCTTTTGCTTTTCTAGATGACAGAGACGAGGAAAAGACAGTTACAAAGGCAAAGGTAGCTGAGTCGTCCTCACACTTTCAAAAGTGCAGGTATGCACCGTGCAGTGCAGTGCCAACTCGTAGGCTCAAGGCTGCTGACCCTGGGTGGCAGGTAACCACTGGGGTGAATTCCATCGAACATGGGCAAAAGCCAGGGCAGTGCCTGAGTGCAGTTGCTCACTAACAATTGTGTCATGGCCTTGAGTCTGTTCCCCTCATCTCCCTCCCATGGCAGGCTGAGCAGGCTAAGCATCCGTTCCCAGCAGTGCACTACTACAGACTTCCTTCCATTTGGTTACAGCAAAGGCAACAAATTATGTGCTTAGTAGGGCACCGGAGTAACATCATCAGTTTTACCGACATTTTTTTAAAAAAAAGCAATTACAAACTACTTTTCACTAGGTCAAATTGCTTTTCTTGCACCTTGGACTCCTGGCATTTCTTTGGAGTAAGATGTACTTCTTGCTGTTAAGACTGAATTTCCTTTCTGTAACAATTGCCAACACAACATTTACAGTTATTAAGAAAGCATCCATTGATACAATCCAATACGGTTCAGGGTCTGAAACATTGTTGACTTTTATCCTACTACATATAAAGAGTAAAAGTAAATTACAGTAAGAAAAAAATAACAACCTATTTTTTAAGTCTAAAAACATGAAAGGAGGCGACCCTTTATCTTTTCTGTTCTGAATATAAGGTAAGAGTGAACATGATTTATCTCTGATGAATACCATGGCTACCATTGATGTTAGTAGACACTGTATTAGCCTAAAAACTAACAAAAGAAGTGGTTCATAGCTCACATTCAGTCTTAGAACTTTGCTGTTAAAAATTACATAACACAAGATACAAATAGCAAAATATTAGAAAGCATTGTGTACCAGATGCTCTGAGATCTTTAACCTGGCAAACGGTCAATACTGCCATGCTCTGCTTTACAAAGCATGTCTTATCTGTTCAACGAACTTTGAGCAAGTGACGGGTCATCCCGGTTCCCACTCGCACCCCACCCCAAGTAGGAAAGAAGAAAAAGGTTTGCATGTGGTCCACGCAGCTGCCGTGCAGAGGAAAGGACAAAAGCTCCAATCTGTCTAAATGACTAAACTCACTAAACTTTCCAGCTTTGCAAGGCATAACAGTAAATGTAAAAGAAGTGAGAACAGCATTTGGAAAGATGGAAATGTGAAACAGTGACAAGATGGTTGTTTCCTCTTCAGCCCTGATATCAGTGCCTGATGATAACGACTGCTAAAATGAACTTTCCTGGTCTTGTAATCTTTGAAAGGAAGCAACCATGCTTGGTTTTCTGGTTAACAACTAAGATACCAAAATATTTTAAAATGAATAAGAGTTTTCCCTTAGAATACGATTAGAATATCACAACAAATTTAAATTTATATATTTATATTTAATACTTCATTTTATTATATTTCTATGCTTATATAAATTTAGATCATTAATGATAAGCCACTTAAATAAAAAGTCAAATATAAGAATTAATCTCTATATCAAATTCCTATGTTCTATCTCCCAATTACTAGACTGGCCAGTGGTAGATGGCCACCAGAGGGAGCCTGCACAACTTCAAAAAATCGCAGAAAGACAGTAAGATTGACAACAGATAAAACATGTATGTTATATAGAGACTGAAGAAGGTAAGTGAGGTCTTTATTAGGTTTCACAGAAACGTTTCACTTAGAACCTGTGCTTCATGTGACATTATGTTGCGTCCAGCTTTGGGCCCCCTACCACAGGAAAGACATTGAGGTGCTGGAGCAGGTCCAGAGAAGGGCAACGAAGCTGGTGAGGGGTCTGGAGCACAAGTCTTACGAGGAGAGGCTGAGGGAGCTGGGGTTGTTCAGTCTGGGGAAGAGGAGACTGAGGGGAGACCTTATCGCTCTCTACAACTACCTGAAAGGAGGCTGTAGAGAGGCGGGGGTCAGTCTCTTCTCCCAAGTTACAGATGATAGGACAAGAGGCAATGGCCTCAAGTTATGCCAGGGGAAGTTCAGGTTAGATATTAGGAAATATTTCTTTACTGAAAGGGTTGTCAGGCATTGGAATGGGCTGCCCAGGGAGGTGGTTGAGGTACCATCCCTGGAGGTATTCAAGAGAGGAGTTGACATGGTGCTTGGGAATATGGATTAGTGTTGGGTGGTGTGGTGGTGTGTGTGGTTTGTTTGTGGGTGTTGTGTGTTTTTTGTTTTTTTGTGGTGGTTTTTTTTTTTTTTTTTTTTCATCGGTTGGACTAGATGATCCTAAAAGGTCCCTTCCAACCTAGGTGATTCTGTGATTCTGTGATTCTGTGATTATTTTGCTGCTTCAGTGTGGAAAAGATAGGAAGCTACTCAAAGTGAATGAAGACTGAAGACGTTGAAAAAAGTTGCAGTAATCACATGAGAAAGGGGACAATAAACAGCTAACTAGTTCAGCTTCATATAAAACAAGTAAAATAGGAAAAGAATAGTTTATAACGTTAATTCCATCCTACTCTCATTTCTGGTCTGTCTGTTTA
This sequence comes from Numenius arquata, assembly GCF_964106895.1. NCBI lineage: Eukaryota > Metazoa > Chordata > Aves > Charadriiformes > Scolopacidae > Numenius > Numenius arquata. The sequence goes on along the minus strand of NC_133580.1, from coordinate 31,542,111 downwards.
GGGCCTAATCTGCCCACAGTGGAAGTCATCTCAGAAAAGGAATTCTCCCATTTTGTATTGGCACAAGGAGGGACAATATGGGTATAATGAATAGGAAACCGAGTAACAGACTCTCTGTACTTGTACTTCTCCAAATATTTGATATCGCTTCAACAAATTTCTTCATGAATGAGAAAAAACACTTGTGATTATTCTAAAAAAAAAAAAGAGCCTTGAGAATAACTTAACTTTCACCATCCATTGGTCAGATTTGCTTCTCTGAAGAAGATCACTGTCCTTTTGGATACCTTATATTTATAGTCACAGCAATCAGTGATTTCTTCTCAAGCAACCCTGTGAAATGCCAATTTGATGTTTATGAAAGTGGTAAGATTTATGGAACGTTCTTTCAGAACAAATTAGAAATTTCCTGTGATGACTTTATTGGAAAAATATCAAAGGAACATCTCTCTAATAATATTGATGTTGTTATGATGGTAAATATAGATTTTTCTGCAGGACATGGGAATGAAGAAACATCAAAAGGGAAGTGGGGGAAAGGGGACAAGAGATGAAGGATGGAAGGGAAATGAAGGCAAATGGCAGGAGGTTCACTCTAAGTAATCAAACTGACCAGAAACCACGCACAGAGGTGAAAAACAGAATCAACAGCATGTATGTGAGATGTCTGCATCTTGAATTTGACCTATTACACAACATGCACCAGTGGAACTATTAGTGGCTTCTGACACCTCACCACAGAGGCATGGTAGCTTCTTGAATTACAATTTCTGTGCCAATATAACTGCTGTTGTTGACTGCAACAGATGCAATATGAATAGATGGCCACATATTCCCTCCCTGCTTGTCACAGAGGACAATTAAGCTCATTAGAGGCCTGCATCCGGGCCGTGATTTCTGCTCAATCCAGTAACTGTTGGGTGTATGGCAAAAGTCAAAAGATGTATCTTGGGCCCGACAATTAGTGGGAACGAAAGTACTGGGGTATCCTACAGTCAAGTGTCTTCACTCACACCTTTGACTCCAGCTACTGGTAGGCTACCATAAAATTGTGCTTGCTTACGCCGTTTTTGTAAGTCCTCAAGAACTTTATGTATCTTTCCCAATGTCATCCTACACTATAAATGTTTCAGGTAATTGGAAAAATTGCCACAGGTCAGAAAAAATTGAAAGGTTTGGTTTCTCATTTCTACACTTTTGAAGCAATAGCCACTATGATTGGGCCAGTTTGTCCAGTTATGAGTTTCAGTCTGTTGGGAAACTATAATTTCAAGGATATTTCTTCCATTTCTCGCCACCTACAACAGCATAGATTGGCAGAAAGAGCAGTACAGAGAGCTAAGAAGCTTCTATTAAAAAAAAAAAAGTTCCAATATTACCTCATCCTAACTATAGGACATCCCTTGTGCAGTGACTAGAACAGCCTCAGTTTAATTGCTTCTACAACTTTGCCAATTTGCTGTGTCACTGGAAAATCTCAAAGTATTTGGTATTTTTTTCTTCTGGGTCAGGCACTGCAGTTAGTGAGAATCTCAGTTTTCACTTTTAAACAATTGAAGCTTCTGCATGGTGTAATTCTGACCTATCTCTAAGAGCATTCAGGATTAGAAAATAATTAGAAAGAATCAAACAGCTCCTGTACGTTTTCAGTTTCACGTGATTCTTTGGGGCGGGACACATGCTGTGGGTTTCCTCTCTGCCTGTTTGATTTTCTGATGATTTTCAGTTTTCAGTGTTGCAGGTGGTGATGCAGGACTGATGCAGCACTGACAGCCACATGGACCATATTTTACCCAAAGCAATCCAGGGTTGGGAGCCTTGGAGGGGTGACAAACACCACACAGAGGATTTCTTAAACTTCTTCCTTCTGACTGTTCTGATGGACATTTCAAGTGGCGAAGTTACAAATGGAGGAAAAGCACTCAAAAAAAATTACAGAAAACAAAAGAATGCAAGCATGGGCTTTGCACTGAGCATTTTAGTTGTTGCACTGGAAGACCTTATATTGTTCAGATCAAACAAAAGATTTCACTCAGAGAAGTCAGTGGTATCTTCAGTTGCTACTTTCCTAATCCAAGTAATAAAAGTACTCAGAAGGCAGTAAAGGAGGTATTTTAAGGGACCTAAATCACCTGAATACAAGCCTGTGCATTTGGGATCTGACACCATGGGCACTTTGCAGTGAGGCATTCATCTCTCTTCACCCAGGTGCTTCTTTCCACATTTAGTATGTTTTACAGGGTCCTTTTGTTCTCTCCCCTGCACTAAGAAAGACATTGAAATGTTGTGTCATAATGTCTCACATAACATAAAACATAAGTGATGTTCTGTACCTGCCTGCCTTGCTACATCCATGCAACCCACTTAAATAAAAAGCAGCATTTTTCAAACAGGAGAAAACAGCAAGAAGTTAAATGTAAAACTTATTAACTTGGAGCTTAAATTTAATATTCTTTGTTATCTGCAATGTTGAAACAATCAGATTATCTCCAGAGGCCTGCAGTAGTTTCACATTACAAATTGTACTGGTAGTTTGGGATTTAGGTTGGACTTTCTAACTCTTTAAGTTAGAGAGGTAAACTCTTCAAGTTTAGTCCCTTCACAGTAATTGTGACCTAAGTATTTCAGTGTGCTGCTATGTTTTGATATCAAATTGCATTTGCAGGTATTTTTAGTATTTATACAAGAACATCCAACTGAGATGCAATGTTTTGTTGGTAGGAACATCTGCTGGGTTCCATTATAACATATTAATAATGGGAACATGTATTTAAGTATTTTAAAAATATAGGAGGTTTTTCCTCCAGTTTAATTGGAATGGGAAGTGGAGAGAATATGGTCTTCACTGAATAAGGAGGTAACTCGACAAAGAAGATGCATGTGTGTGCTTCATAAAGGTATCACTTTTCCTTCCAAATATAAAGCGTCAGCTTTGGATGTGGGTAGGAGTGCTATGTCTATTCATTTAAAAATATGACCAATATTTATAGCATTCATGTATTCTCATTTTTAGACCTCTACTTAAACATAATTGTCTACCATATACATAATTCTAACTGCTTAACCCAAAATTATTTTCCTCTTCAATTTTTAGAGAATAAACAGGAGACACGTTAAATCAGTATGTGTAACTGAAAATCCTGTATGCATATACATACACCACATCTATGCAGTATCCACATGTATACATAAATCTATGTACATGGTGGTGTTGTGATTTACAACAAACAAAATAAATATATAAAACTTCTTAGAAGGGGTCAATTTATACTCTAATGTATTTTAATTCTGAACTCCCCTGATCTTATTTAATCAAAGATACAGGAGGAAAGCAATCTGTTACAAGTATCTACAATACTTTCAAGGTATTGGCAAACGTGTGCAGCCGGGATATGAAGTATGTAGTATGTGTGGTGTGAGATGAGTTTAGCTGGCAAGAAATGCACCAAATCATTCATGAACAGTATAGCAACTAAAGCATAACAAATGACTGCCACTAAAACCATTATTCGGCAAACACCATTTATTCCACATGGTTGTTTCAGAAATGTTTTAAAGAACTTTTCATATAAATATATATAGGTATATGTGTGTGTTTATAAGCATTTTTAATACATACATATACATAAAGTTTTATATTTTGACATTAAATTTTGCATCCTTCTGCATTTAAAGCCAGGTATAGGTCTAAAGGACTGATCCAATATCCACTAATGCCGACAAAAATCTTTCCGCTGTTTTCAGTGGACTTGGTTAACTACATTGGTTTCAAAAGGAGAGAAAAAGAATGATCAATAAAGCACAGCAAAATTCCAGAAAGAACAGTTGTCATACATGTGTATGCCACTGTTTTTAGGTTTACTATTGCCTGCCTTTTTAAGCTAAATCTTTTGTTTCTAGTTGCTAGTCAAACACTAGGAAACAGACATTCCACCATAGCTTCCACTTAGGCTGTTGGCCTCAACAATAATTATTATTCTTTTCTCTTAAAGCAGTACTAGCCACAAGCAGAGACAAAACCCCCATATGACTAAATGGCTCCTCAGTGTGGACCATAATTCTAATTTTGGTGATAAAAACCTGGCTCTAGCTTTGAGGATTTCGAATATACAATATTGCATACAGTTGCTGCCATTCATATCTCATCTTCCCTGTTCTGCATGACCATAACAAGTGCAAGGGCTCAGAGGAAGAATTGTTCGTTTTCTACCCCATAAAAGTTGGTAACTGACTGCCTTCACTTGTAGCTTTTATTGCATTATTTGCTTGGTGTCCAATAATCCCTATGAGCCATGCTTCTGGAGTTTCACATCTCTGAGCCACTTTCACACAGCCCACACACCACTCGGCATCCTGCTGCCACAATAGTTATTTCCAAAAACCTGCTTTGAAACAGTGTATTTAAAAGGCAAGCCCCATAGAACTGCACTGTACTTAGAGAAAGCACAGCACAATTTATTCTGAAGCATAGGAACATGATGGGTAAGTCAGCCTTGGCTGAATCCTTAGATTTTGTATTGACACATGCACCATAAAACTCTGCACGAGGCTAAAAATTGCATAAACTGTTTGTTTATAGGATACTGAAGTAGGTGGGTGAGAAATATAGCTCCAATACAAGACTCTTACTTGCAAGAATACATGTATATATTCCTGCATACATGAACTGATGGAAGAAGATATGATGTATTACTGGTAAGGGGGAAAAGCTAACTTCTGTTCTCCCCTGAGCACACAGAAGCAGGAAAGAAAGGCATTGTAATTCTGTATTTGACATTTTGTACATCCAGTCCAGAACGTTGTCCCTGAGAGTAGCTAGCATCAGAACCGTGAAATAAAGATGACAGATACCTCCCATCATCTATATTTAAGGTCTTGTCCTAAACTCGGTATCCCAGATTCAATCTCACTTCCAAATTTTTTCTAAGTACGGAAACTTCGGACATGTTTCCATCAGTCTTCAGATCTGCATAATTTTTGACCTTGATACCACTCTGTTTCTCTAGAAGCTGCATGAGAAGTATTTAGTGAGCGTCACTTTTGGTGAACTATGATTCAGTGGTGTAGCTCTGAATCACTGTGCCCCTGAGGGTTGCTCGCAGGGTATGACGAGAAGAGCTTCTGGCAATGTGGGCTTCCCAGAGCCTCGAAATGGAAAAAGGTCAGTGGTTTGCTTTTCCCTACGACGCCACATCCTTTTTCATTTTGGCGTGGCCCATACCATGCCCTTTGCCCCAGGCCATTCATACGCTCATGCCCTGGTCCATTAGAGCTTGCTCTGACTCTGCACGCTGCAAAACACTGTAACAGGCCATGACCTACCAGTTCCTATAAAACGTATGGGAAAGAGGCAGCAGTAAAGAAGGTGATGCAGAGGGGAGGAGAGCTGTGAGGGAAAGAGGCAACTATTGTGGTCTGTGAAGGCCTTGGAAATCCTGATTTTTTGCCTAGTTAGGGCCCTTCTGTTTTCAACTGCTGCAAAGCAGCCAAACGTGGGTACGCTGCAGGTCAAAGTTAGAAGTCAACTGAAGTAGTGTTACAGGGTGATTACGTTGCTCCGACTGTGCTGATTGCATGGGCAGATCGCCATCGGCATAAACCATAACAGCAACTGCTGAATCGGCTCCTTCCTGAAGCTTTCCTTCAGGAAAATGAAGCTAGGCAACCTATAAATCCCAGCAGCTACCCCTCTACAGTGCAACAGAATCATCCCCCTGCTAAAGCCTGCTACTTATTCTGCAAGGAAATGCAAGGAGATTACTCATCGGAAAATAACCCATTCAAATATTCACGAGGGCTGTTTGGTAGGTGGACTCCAATTCATACACAGGACGCCTGCATATAACAAGGAGCTCAGAGAATTAAGTGCCTATGAGAATAAGTCTTATGAGGAGAGGCTGAGGGAGCCGGGGTTGTTCAGCCTGGAGAAAAGGAGGCTGAGGGGAGACCTTATCACTCTCTACAACGACCTGAAAGGAGGTTGTAGCAAGGCGGGGGTCCATCTCTTCTCCCAAGTCACAGGCCATAGGACAAGAGGAAATGGCCTCAAGTTGAGCCAGGGGAGGTTCAGATTGGTTATTAGGAAAGGGTTATTAAGCATTGGAATGGGCTGCCCAGGGAAGCGGTTGAGGCACCATCCCTGGAGGTATTTAAAAGACAGATAGACATAGGGCTTAGTGACATGGTTTAGTGATGGTGTTTTATCAGAGTTAGATCAATGGTTGGACTAGGTGACCTTAAAGGTCCCTTCCACCCTAGACAATTTTATGATTCTATTCTATGATTCAGTAAAGCAGCTACTTCCAAGCACAAGAGTGCTAGATGATGGGGGAAAAGATAATTGTTTGGATTATCAGCAGATGGCAACTATTTTACCTTCTCATTACTGAAAGAAAATAAATGGTTGTTACTCTCACTGACTGAGTTTCCCTGGGTGAAATCCTTAAAGACATCAATTTTCATTTTAATTTATCATGTATGCACTTCAGAGAGTTGAGTCTTGCTATAATAATTCTCCTGGAGTCTTTGGAAACTTTGCTTAAGGAAACTGTGACAAGACCTGGTTTGTGAGACAAACAGGCTTTAAAGGAGGTCCATTCCTCAAAGAATGATTTCTCTGTTGCCGGTGCAGGAGCTACAGGGCGTGTGATGCTCTCATTCTAGTCTGGTTTTGTAGAATCATAGAATTGCAGCTTGCATTTATCTTCATTTGTATCATCAGCCTTTTGCATAAGATTCATAGCTCTTCTGTGTAACAGTCCCAGCACGAACAATTCTGGCAGCAAAAATGAAAAACTACAAAAACATGTATTACTGTAGAAGTTACAACTGATTCATAGAATGTAAACAAACACGCAACCATCTGTAGGTCTCCATGTAAAGCTAGTAAAAAAAAATGTTAAGTGCAGATTCGGGCAGACATATTCTGATTGCTGTTAAAGTTGTCATTGTAGACATGTGCTGGACATTTGCTTTTATTGTGTTTTGCCCTACCCAACGAATTCAAGGCTATTTGTCAACTATAGCACATCCTCCTCAGATTACAAGAAACAAGCAATGGGCATTCCCCAAGTACATTCTTCAATATTAATCTACAATCACTAACCAACATCTCAGCCATCTATGACAGGCTGTTTCCATTTTAATGTATATGGAATTGATGCTGACTGTGGCTTGTTGGGATTACGTGCTTTGTTATATATCTCTTTGATTTTACTTTAGAAGCTCAGCCATCAAGAATATCAGGCAATTATGATTGTCTTCATCATTTACCTTCTAAACCCGTGAGAAAGAATCTAACAGGCAAATCAGCACCCATCAAACAACATTAATATCTATTGCAAAGAGAGGGGATGGGAAGAGGGAGTGAGAGACAGAAAGAGAGATCTCCTAGAGCACGCTGTGCCACGTGGGAAGTTATATAATCTAGGCAAAGCATGATACAAATATTTTTCCTTTTTTTGTGCATGTTTGAAGGAAAATATAACATCACCTTCATTCTTGTTCACGCCTCCTCTTCATAAAGCAAAAAAAACAGTGCTGTCCACTGTAATAGGAAAAGATTCTGGGCATTTCGTGTACTGAAATGTTACCCATAAACAACAAAAAGGGAGCATTTCATTGCATTTTGCCTGGGTTATATAGTCCCCAACACTACAATATGTTCTCCAGTGGCCTAGATATCAGGATGTAACTTGGATGTAGATGAAGATCTTTAGTTTTTAATTAATAATACATAGTGCAGAATCTGAAAGGCTATCTATAATTTATGTATCAGTGTCTCAAAAGCAGTCATTCATACATTATATATTCAGACAGAAAATTATCTCGCTTTTATTTTCAATAAAAAGTATATTAAGATGTTACTATGTACCCTCCAAAATGGATCAGTGCTAGCCAGAGCTTCATAGCCAGGTTCCACTGGATTCTGTTTGCTACAAGAAGCTGAATGTGCAAAAGCATTACTGATTGAGTATCTCTCCCTCTCTTCTGATGGGCTTTTAAAAACTACCAGGGCATTTCTTAGATACGTGCTAATTTATCCACAGAGGGACAGATAATTTAAAAAAAAAAAAAAAAAAAGTAGTAGTTTATAAAAAGGGAAGGAAATGACTTAACAATAAGGGGTTTCCAAACTGGATGTAAGAAAAACTGATTATGGTAATATACCACAAGACTCCTATAAAATACAGGAAGAAAAAAGTAATTTTTGAAATACAAGTTTATGCAAAGCTATTGCATATAAAGCGTGTTTAATATTAACAGTCACTCTCATCATGCTGTCCTATTTTCTAAGCACCCACCTACTTATGGGCATGTTAAAAAGTAAAAATAAAAAAATACATACTGTGTATGCCAAACATGCGACTCTTAAAAGTTGCTTTCAACGCTAGATTTTCTCCCACTATCAAGCCACAAAGCCTAAAATCGTGATTTGCTACACGGTGCAAAGAAAGTCAGTCTCTGTTACACCCTAGTCTTTGTTATGCCACTTTTATGTGGAAAACAATGTAGACCAGATGCCAGCAGGATCAAACAAGCCTTCCCTCCTGCCTCAGGTGCTGGGGAGGTCATTTCTGGGTGCCTGAGTCCCAGCCATCTGACTGACTGACTGAACTTGTTCACTCTAGGACAGAGGGAAATGAGTCACACCTGCGCTTGCTTGGCTGCAGCTCCACCACAGCGGATGTGCGACCAACCAGCATAGAAGCTGTGCTTTTTTTCTTGCCCGTGTTTTACAATCCTAAAAAATTGTTCACTTTTTTTCTCCTACCGTGCTGAAATAATCCAGTCTCAACAGAGATTTGGTGCAACAGAGATAAGAAATATTTTCCAATCTCATAAGGACAAGGAAATTATAGACTAATTAATATTTGTGATGCATCTGGATGTATAATTATTTGTTTGTATTGAGACAATGAGGTAGAAGTTCAGAATTCACAAGACAACTTTCAGCAAAGTGAGAAAGAGTATCAACCCACACCGGAAAGAGGTATATAAAATTACCATTTTTTAATCTGGATCTAAAGTTGCCATCTGAATTTTATTCCCTCAGTATAGTAATATTTTGGAGAAAAAAACCCAAAAAAGTTCAACATGACCTACAAGCAAACAATCTAGGAGAGAAACATAATTCCTTGAGATTCATATACTTAACCCTCCGTTATAAGGGGAGCCAAGCATTAAGCTGCTCCTCTGGGGATGTTGGGGGGAAAAGACTGGTCATAAGTATTTTTGGGTTAAGCCTACGTCACCTTCTCTACCTAGCACAAAACACAACCAGTTTGTGCAGTATGTACAGCTAAAATTATCACCTTTCAGAATTGAAATTTGAGGATGGAAGGACTTTTGAGAGACATTATTAGTAGTAGACTGAGGTGTTATCAAACAGAACATTTAACTCGGCTAGTCTAAAATCATAGCATATTTTTCCTTCACAATTTGTAGCTCAATAACTAGGATTACCAACTAGCTCTTGGTAGTTATTTTGAAGATTACAGTAATTACACTTCAATGAATTTCTTCATAATCATCTGCTTCTTGGTATAATAAAACTTTAGAATATTACAGTGTATGAATTAGCAGGTGGTTACCACAAACGTATAAAATACAGCAATCCAAATCCACCTCTGTTTGAGTTTTGAAATATTAGTTCTTAATCTTGCAAACTCTCCACTCCGGCAGTGAACAACAGTTTCTAACTTATTTTTTTATCTCTGCTGCTAATCTTTTGTTTCTGTTCTGTAAATTTGCATCACCAGGTGTTTAAATAATCTCTTGGTTTTCCTCATGGGACTCTAATGACAGTTTTCGCATGATAGCCTATGCTACAAAGTTGTATTTCTCTGATACAAAATCAGTAAGAGGAAAAAGACACTGAGAAAAAAACCACATCTACTTTATCACATTTATCAGCCATTCTAAAAAACGCCTTGCGAAACCTCAAGCTGAGGCAAATATAAAAAAGAACTGTATCCTTGTTAAGTAGTTAACTGCAGGCAAATAGCAATGTAACGTATGCTGCAATTGCTTCTGCAACAGGAACTGTTAGATTTTCTCATTAGCTGAAAGGTAAAATATTGGCAAATTAGACTATAATTTTAGCAAAAAACTCTTAGGTCACATGGTCTATTTTGTCTGTTCTGACAGGACTGAGCTGATCATTTTGAAGTGTTTTGTACAACCTGGTTTTGAGTAACTCCAATTAAAAAGTGAATAAGATCATTCCAGTGAAAGGTTCTTTATAATTCATTTGCCACCTGACAAGTTGTCTTTGAAAACTACCACAAAGTACTTAAACTTCACGTTATTAGAAAATATTCCTTAATAGACATGTTATTGGTTTCTTCATACTGCTTTAGTTGTATCTGAAAAGGATTTTCTTATTTGAAGAATACTGACTATAATCTGGACTAAATTAATTCTACAGTCTATGGTCAAAGGTATGAGGATGACTAAATTAACAGGAGGAGGCTGTAAATCAACATTGTTTTAACAAACCATTACAGTACAATAATTACGTTCTGAAAAATTACGAATAGTACAAATCAGATGTCAGGACTGCATAATGTTACATGGGTACTGAGAAGAAAATGATGTCACCTTAGTCTCTCGGGCACATACGATCAATAAGAAGCGAGTGCTGACGATTGTTCAGGAACTATACATCACCTTTGCTTTGGCTTCATTATTGGATATCTCTCTTTGCAATCCCAAACACTGTAGTCTAGAGCCTCACTGGTTTTAAATCTCCATATGTTGCTACAATCCTGTTAAGCTGTCTTAAACTAGCCCTTCCCTGTTTGCAACACATACCTTTGCTATTTTTCAAGAATGCAATTCAAGTCTCCCCTTCCTTTATCTTCCAGATCATTCTTAACAATTGATTTCAAAGAGAAGCCAAGCCTTGCTCCTGTGTGGTTCAAGTAGTCAATGCTTTGCTAGACATACTGGCAGATATTTTACTAAATTGAAAAGAACATACAATATGATATAAAGGAAGAAGGAATGACGCATAGGAAGGTATGTCCACGGACTATGAGGAGAGTGAAGAGGGAATAAGCCTGGGTTGCACCAGCCAAGATTACAGCCCAAAGGCAGTGAGTATTCTAGGTCTAACAAATCCAGTATGTGTGCATCCAGTGAGGCTTTCAGTGAAGTCAGGAAACACAGTGCTCTGCTATTGGGTGTCTGAACTCACTTGAGCAACTACATATTGTCTTTCTGGTCATTCCTGCATATTGGAAGACAAACCAGCAGTTCATTTATGACCAAGCTTTACTTATAATCCATAAATTACTTTATTGTCTATTTAATGGAATTTGAGTCCAAATCAATTCAATTTAAATTTTTCTAAGAACACCCTGTTGGGCGCTGCATCAAGTGATTTATTAGCGGTGCAGTCCTTCAACAAAAAATTTCAAATAAAGGTATAAAGCAACCATGATGGCAGGCATTTAAAATTCATATTTACCAACAATTATCATAAGACATAGACAAGACACATCAGGTATTACCTTCCTAAGTATGTAAGAGCAGCTTGCTATATAGCATTATATTGTGGCATTGCCTTTCTTATGCTGTAAACGGCATTTAAACTGGTTTATAATCACAACATGATTAATTCAGTTTGTTACCACTGAAGGCTTAAACATTACCCAATTCGTAGATTTTTGTTAAGCAAATCTTGAGGATTAATGTGACCTGCACATGCATACCAAAACTTAAATCACAATAACAGGTAATTCTACATGAAATTATATTCCATAGACTGGGGAGTGGGAGAGGAATTTCATTCCTGCTCTCTGTTACACTGTAAAAAGACTTTTTTTTTTAAATACACACAGATGTATAACATATCTGAAGTTTCTTCAAAACTATATAAAATTCTGCTGTTACCACCAAGGACACTATGGGAGGAAACAGAATTTTTTTTTTTTATAGAAGAATGCAATTAAAGAATGACACAAATTATTTTCATTACATGCAGTGCTTTTATGTTGCAGGCCACCTATTTTATATTCTCTTATATTTTATCTCTGTTATTAAGCAATTTAATCCTAATGGTACTAGAGAAAGAAGGTATTAGATTTGTCTCAGTTGACCCAGTTTTTCCTTAACGGACAGTGTTACTGTGTACAGCAACGTTTTCTTTTGGACTCAAGTTGCCTTCTAGATCTGCTTTATTTTTATTTTAATAGGCCTGAACTTAACTAACAAAAGGCAGGTCTCAAGCAGTATTTTCTTGCTTCCTTGAAAGCTATCAAACAAGCTGAGTAACGCTCTTAATTCTTTGGTAACTCTCCATAAGATTTAACCGATATTTGGAAATATATCATGTACTTAGTTTCTCCTTTTTTCCACTAGGCAAGAAGAGTGGACACTCAGCTAATTCCATGTTAATTCCTACAGTAGCATCTGATACCAAAACAAAGTATCTGTGTCCATGGTCAGATGAACTAACATGATTACAGCATGAATCAGAAAAAAAACCCACATACATGCAAACTCCTGCTAAACTGCAAAAACAAACAGTATCACCATCCCAACTGCTCATATTAGGGGTTATAGCAATATTACCTGCATTGCAGTATAACCTGGCAATATTATCAGTGGATTTTACAATGAAAGCTGCAAGTAAAATGAAGAGTTAATGGTGGACTGTGAATAAATCTTTCAAGAGCACTTCAGGCTCTTTAACAGACAAAAGTTGTTCAAACCTTTGCAGACCTGTAGGAAACAAACATGTAATATATGCAGGAAATTATACTGGCAATGTATTGAATATTAATTATATCCAAAAAAGAAGCATCTATTCGTCTATTTCAACAATAGCAGTATATTCATGAAGGGAAAACCACAACCAGTATTAGCAAGAAGTTAGAGACTACCAGTGAGAATCTAAAGCCAAAAAGCATTACAGGAGTACATAATTATCCCAAAATTAGTGTTATGTATCTAAGATGTTTGGAGATAAGCTTATACTTGAAGTAAATTTATTAAAATTGAACCTTGAAATTCCCATTGAGGACAGCCAAACAATTTGAGCACAACACTGATGTCATTCCCAATACATGTTTTTCATGCTTTAACATGGATTTTTTGTTTGTTTTCCCCCTAATATAGCAGCGCTTCATGACAAGCACTGAGGTTGCTTAATAATTCAACTAGTTTTTCCTTGTCTAGAAACAGTGAATGTTCTTACACCTCCAACAAGAATTATAAATTCCTTGATTTTATGATATATACAAAGTGCAGTCATTAGGAAGTTGAAGAACTGGGAAACCTAATTCTTCTGCTGTGCTCGTAGAGAAGATCTCCACACGAGAGACTTCACAGCAAACTTAATTTGTCAGTAGTTGTCTTGGCTGGAAATGGCATTGGCAGTAATATCTAGTCATATGCAGACATTACATCTCACCAGAGAAAACCTTCATGACTGCTTTGGCAGGGGGGTTGGACTAGATGATCTCCAGAGGTCCCTTCCAACCCCATATCATTCTGTGATTCTGTGACTGGGCTGGTATAGGAGGAAGCATAAATTGATGGCAATAACCCTGCAGTAAGAAAATTCAGCTGCTTTGTTCTTAGAAATAAGGTATAGCTGGTTATTGCTATACCTAATGCTGTCTTGAGTTGCAAATAGTCAGAGATGAGCACCATGCTCACCGTTACCCCTGTTGTTCTCATTGTTGTCCTGCACAGGTGACTATCACTGTCTCAAAAGCTGTGATGGCAGCACCATAGCTCAGGAAAACTCAGTGTTCAAGCAAACACTAGTTCAGCTCAGTAGCAAAGGCTCAACCAGGTTCAACTAACAGTTGAAGTGCACATACTATGACAAACGATCTGCATTACACCAAGTTCTTCCTAAAACTGCCACAATCCTCACCAAGGTTTATCGTCCCTTAAACTGTGATCTAACAACACGACTCCTGCATTATGTTCCATCTCTGTCTTCATCTTCTCAGCAACCTGTCCTAGGTAGTGTCCTTCCAGCCTTATCCGGATCACCCTACACCTAGCACCATGCTTCCTTCTCCCCTCCTGGATGAGAACACACATTTTGCCCATACCATTGCAAGCCTTTGTGCTTGCCGTGTGCACTGACAAACGCTCCAGCAAGGGCTCCACGTGGAGCAGAGCTTCTTGCCTTTGGACTCTGCTGCAGGCTTATCATTCCACAACTAATAGAAGCCTGCCTGAGAAGAACAAATCTTATTCTTCCTCTTAGGACTCATTTCTGCAGTGCTAGCTTACTTTTTCTTCCTCTAAAAATGTAATTAATTGGCCTATCACAGCTCCATTTTGTCCTTCATCCTAATACCCAGGAAAATCTCCTAATTTTGTTTTGGTTTACTGGAATGACAGAGTTCCAAGTTCCATTCTAGTTATTTTATATTTAAATACATTTATACTTAATTACATTTTTTTCTTTTTATGAGTTTTTATTTTTACAGTGAAGATCATCACAGTTCAGACTGCTAAATCATCCCAACCACATCCAACCACATTATCTAACCTGTCTTTTAAGAAGCAGCAATCATTATTGCCTTGACAAAATAGTCAGATACAATATTTCTAAATGTTTTATCTTTGACATATTGCTTCCCCCATTATAAGTTATCTCCTCCCCGTTCATCCTGTTCACGACTCAAGACTACTGTCACTCTAGTGCTGTGTCCCCCGTGTCCAAAAATACAGTACAGGAACAAGGTATTACCTAGATACCTGTCACTTCAATAAATGATACCTGAAGGTAAAAATGAGCAGAAAGGAACACCGGGAGGTATTCCAGCCTCTTCCTGATGCACATGTAGGCTGACTTGATTGGATCTACCCTGGTTTTTCCCTGTGTACATGTAGCCAGAGGTTTCCCCTGTGTGATAGGCCAGGCCAAGCCAGAAATTCATCAAACCCACCCACTCATTAGCAAAAGCTTACTGAAAAAAAAAAAACAAACCCAAGAAACATACCAAATAAAAAAACAAGTATCTACCTGTGTAATGACAGAAACAGCAACAGCTCACAATGGTTCAGTTTTTCACATATTTCAGTTGGACACGGTCCCTGCAGCATGAAAGGGCTTTACAGAAGTAGTTCTTTGACTGAAGTCCAGCCTCCTGCAGATTTGTGGTTTGTGGCTGACTACAAGCTGTGAAGGTTTTGTCGCACTGAGGCATCTATAAAAGCTGCCTCTGTGTGGATTTTCCTCTCTCTAATACCGCTTGAATTCACTCTGCAGCCTTTCCTTCAGTTCAGGCGGAGCTGAGCAGTTGTTTCCTCTGTTTTGGACACCCCCATTCTTGAAACTGGTATTTAGCAACATCACCTTCGAGATCTTTCAAACCTTTAGCAAATTTCACTAAAATCAGTCACAAGGCATTAAAGGTCTGGTAGGGAAGGGGAACACAGAAGTTCAGATGGGCGAGAAGCACACACCCATGCATGAAGTGCAGTCAGACAAGGTTTGCTTCCTTTGGAAACCAACACTTTTTTTCTTCCAGAAGGTACTTTCAGTTTTCCTGTATTCCTGTTTTAAGGGGCAACTCCAGCTCTTCATGGTACGTTTGGCCTTTATTTTGAACTTGAAAGATGCTACCCTGATGCTTCTGACTAAGTTTGAGGGTCAGCACAGCAGCGAGCTGAAGCGTTTGCAGTCCCTCTGTTTCATTTGTCTCGTTTGCTCAGGTTTTGGTTTTCCTCTGTACCACGTCAAAAAATAAATACACGGCATAACATGATGGAGTAGTTAAATCACTCCTCACCAGAACACCTTCGTGGCGGGGCACTGGAACTGTGATGCTTTGACAGAGGTGGCCGGGGGATAATCTCCCAGGCGCCCTCCATCCTCGGTGGCCTTTCCACGCAAGGCGGCGGGTCCCTGGGCTCCCTGCTGCGGCCTCTGGACTAAACCCAAAACTTTGCAGAGCTGGAAAAGCTCCACTCCCTCCTCATTTTCTCTCCACAGCCCAGCAACTTCGACGGTCGAGGGCTTCTACCGCGTCTAACGGGGGGAGAAGGGAGGACGGAGGTGGGAGGGGTCAGCGGGGTCTCCCCTCACGCTCCCGCCTCAGAGCCAGGCGGCGACGCTTCCCGCCGGGGGTGACATGGTAGGGCCGGAGAAGGCGGTGGAGCCCCACGACCGGGAGGAGCCGGGGGCGGCCCCACGCTTCCGGCCCGGCGGCAGGGACCTCAGCGGCCGGGACCTCAGCGGCCGGGACAACGCTCTCTGCGAGCAAGCGAAGGGAGGCAGCTGCGGGGCCATGAGGGCGGCAGGTCGGCGAGGGGCGGTGCGGGGGCAGTGCGGGTGCGCGAGCGGGCCGCCAGGGCCGCGCCCCCGAGGGTGGGCGGGGGTGTGAGGGTGGGCGCCCCCGCCATGGCCGCCACGCTGAGGGGCCGGGGTGCCGCCGGGCGAAGGCGGTCACGGGTAGGCTTCGGGGACGAGGAGCGGGGGGTCTTAGGGCTCTCTGTGAAGAGGGGCTTTGCCGCCGGGAGGGGTGCGGCGGTTTTCTGCAGGGCCGGCCGGGGGGGCCTCGTGGGGGCCGTTGGTGAAGGTCGTGGGCGATGGCGTGTGGTGAGATTCCTGTGGAGAAATGGGATGCGCTGCTCCCCGGGAAGGTGCCGTTGCTCCCCTAGATTGTCGTCCCAGTGTCGTGTTGGAGAGTGGAAAAACCTACATGAGGTGTTCTCTGCTTTTTTGTGATAAAGCTGGGTGCTTGGTGGGAGCATACCCTCCCAGCATGGCTAGCCCCCCCACCCCTCAAAATTTTTTTTTCCTTTTCATATTTCAACTGGTATTACCTGTTTGTATGTTTTCATGACAAATTATGCTAGGGTTTTTGTTGAGGCAGCGGTTCTCATCACCTCAAGACAGTTGTAGATAACTTTTTCCTGAAAATAACCCTCGATTGCAAGTGGCATTCAATGCGCCTGTTATTGGCTTGTAATACAAAATGTAACTTTTCCGAAGAGTGGGAAGTCTGGCACCAAAGAAGTTAGGAAATCAAAGTTGTGTGAACAATGTTAATTCTGTCCTGCATGCATATCCTCTCTGGGATAGTCTTAATTGGCTAATCACAT
Organism: Numenius arquata; assembly: GCF_964106895.1. Taxonomy (NCBI): domain Eukaryota; kingdom Metazoa; phylum Chordata; class Aves; order Charadriiformes; family Scolopacidae; genus Numenius; species Numenius arquata. The sequence continues at coordinate 31,525,029 of NC_133580.1, read as the reverse complement.
GCTGCGTTATTAATTAGAAATGGATCATCCATTTTCAGTCTCAGCATTCAGTATGGGATCCAGCCCTAGTTTGTACTGTACAGCAAAAGCCTGGTAGGATTTGCACAGAAATACTAATTTCCTTATTTATGGTTGCACTGGTATTTGTCACATTATCTGTGTGCCTCAAAACTATTACAATATGTTTTGTTACTCCCTTGATCATATTAGAATGTATTATCATCCCATTTACTGGTGGAAAAAAATGATGAAAAGGTAAAATGACTTAGAAAGGTCAAGTGTAATTCAGAGGTAGTCCTGAATCTGAACCAGGAACCCTTGACTCCTGGTCCCTGTGTTCATTCTTCCTCCTTCTTCCCAGTCATGTTTCCTTATTCACAGAAACCCTGTGTATTTACTGCTCCTGTTTTCTTCACGTACCTTCTTTGGAAGGCTCAGTAGCACTGAAATCAAACTAGTGACTGCAAAGCTGGGCACTCAATAAAGGGGAAATAGAAGTGCAGCCAAATGCCAGAGGTTTGACTTGCTTGCAACAGGGAGCTCAGCTTTATCTTTGCAAGTCTTCTATAAGTCAGGACGATGTTTTTTTTCCTCGTTTTATGAATGAGGAATCAAGAAAGAGAGATCTGAAAGCCTGACTCTGCAAAGGTGACTCAATACTTTGGTTTACTGTTCTGGTTCACCATTTTAAATGACTCCTTTAGATGTCAAGACAGTTGGTTTTTTTCAGAGTACGTAATATTTTGTATCATTTTATAACATCAAAGTAACCATACTAGATAATTATCAGATGCAGCATTCTAATGACATTAGCATTGCAAGCCATCTCTACCGAATACTGTCATTGAACAGATGAAAACGCTAGAGAAGAAAGGCAAAGTGACTTTCCCAGCTGTTGTGTTAATACATTAATTGTAGATGAAATATTAGAACTCAGGACTGCTTTGCTTTCTACCCAAGGCTGGTTGTAAAATGGAGGTAGTTATTTTGCTAGTGTCTAGCCTTTGAAAGATAGGACTTTCTATCTAGACTTGACTTGCAGTATTGCAAGCTTCTTTAAAGAAAAAACAGCATGCATAAGCAAAACCACGTTTAATATAATTTCTAAATATGTGTATACTGTCCCAGTTACTAGGCAAACAGATATTTCTAGATTCGAGTGGTCAGTTGTATTCTGATAATCGCTGACGTTTGCTTAATGATCATTTTGTATAAATGACAGTATCCAGTTGTGCATGACCTGGGGACATCCAGTTTAAAGGTTGGCTTTTGGTGAATAAAGGCGGTCAAATCCTTAGAATGCATGTGGAATTGCTGGAGTAATTGCTGAGCAAATACATAAGACCACCAAAGAGGAATGACCAGTCTCCCAGGTGCTTGCAGCCAGTTCCGCACATTGCCATTGGCAGGAAACAAGTGTAGGTTCGGCCAGCGGTGGATACGCTGGCTTTCTGCTCTGTCATCATTTGTCTCTGTCATTTTTTGATGCATTTCTCTGTGCAAGCCTCATCCACCTGGGACCTCTGTGCATAGACTCCTCTCCTGCAGTCTCACCACAGCACCAAACCTTTCTCTCCACAGTGAAGAGAGGTCTGTTTTCTCCTGATGGGACACCAGCTGTGAGTTATTGAAGTTGCTTTGGGTGGATCGCCCAAGGCCTAGTCTAGATCAAATCTGAAAACTGTTTGGGATGCTCAGTGGGAGAGACAGACTTGTTACTTGTCAGTACTTTGTAGGAAACCCTAGCCTACGTGAACATCTTTATACAAATGCCATTAAATGTGCTGTACCTAATAGAGATAAAGCATCCGTAACGCATGGTCCTTGATGATATCTGTCTTCATTTGAGACAGGAGGCACTGACAGGATAACTTGTTAATGGCTATGCCATGTTTGAGTTACCACTCCACACCCATGAACATAAATATCATTACTGAGATCTTTCATCCTGTGCTCTTTATTTGCACTGTGTGCATTTCTGTGCCTCCAACTGTTCCTGGGACAGTGTTTACAAGACGGATGCTCTGTGAGGGAATCTAGCCAGTGAATATACTTGATTTTTGTTTTTCTTGAGAATTAGGGATCTCTTGAATTTTTAGTAGCCTTAAAAGTTTTTAAACTCCTTCACTTTCAGGGACAAAATGGGTCTCAGATCATAATTTGAGTCAAAATCTAAGGGATCTAGTGGTGGAGTTTTGAAGCAGATTCAGCAATAACATCATAATATGAATAATTAATATTACTAATAATGTATTAGTAATTTGAGTATCGAAGAAGCCAGTAATGCAAAAGCTGCTGTCATTTGGTTGCAGTCATCTTATTCTGAAAGGAAGTTCTTATTTTTCATTATTGCTGAAACATTGTGATATTTCTGCATCGAGAAACAAAAATATAATATTCAGGTATTTTAAAGCTGAAATCTGTCTTCTTAAAATGTAGAAATGGAAATCTTCACTGTGGATAAAGAAGTTATCCTGATGTGTACTCCAATGCAACGTTTTCAGGCCAGTCTTCTAGAAACTAGAATTTTGTATTTTTAAAAAATATTGTATGAGGAGAAAGATAAATGGGATCCAGTACGCTTTGAAAGTTAAGTACCTTATAGTTAGCAGAAAGCTATAATTTGTCTTCTGAAGTGCTGGGCTGGTGATTCAGATTCAAAAGTTGATCCTGTTGAGATGTTTTCCTTATGCTAATCCTTTCTAGTCTCCCTTCTGCTGCATGGAATGATTACTGAAATTTATATACAAGCAATTGATCACCCACATTTGAAAAATTGTATCGCTGATTCCACAGTAAAGGTGAAAGAAAGAGTAGCGATCTCCGTTTCTGAAAAGAACATTTGTGTCCAGAGACTCAAGAACGACAGTGTCACTCTTTTCTTGTCTGTGTATCTCTTGAAACTGGTCTTTGGTCATTTAGTTAGCTTATATACTTCTTTATTTGTTTGTAGGTAATAATGTTCTAACTCCTCTACATAACTTATAAGTGTAAGCACCACAGTGCAAACAGCAGCAGAAGCTTGTGATATAATTGTATCTTCCTGGGAGGTCCAGTCATTTCTGGCTATCATTAAAAAAAATAAAGCTGCCCCAACCTTTTGTATAAATTAAAATGAGACTATTACAATGTGATCTGCAATGAACAACTAGTTTTTATTACAAAAGTAGTAATAACTTCAGAATTGTATTTTATATATCTAGGCATTTTGAAACTGCTGTGAAGGTAAGGAGAGAGTCACAAATACCAAGACCTAAATTTTAAACTGAGATCTACTTCATGTGATAATACTGATGATTACTTAGTGTTCATTGGCTCCCTGCAAAGTAAGAAAGCAAGGCTTTATATTAAGCCACAGAATATAATTTGTGCTATCGCAGGCCTGACAGTTAAAGCAAACTGGTCTTAAGCAGTCCCGTAATTACTTCATTTTTCAATGTTTCTGTGAGTCTTTGAATACAATTAAATAAGTTAAGACTTACACATGTTTGACATTGAGATAATTCAGGCAGAGGTATAGCTGAGTGTGGAAAGCACCCTTTTGCTTTCAGATCACATGCTTAACAGCTGTAAGTGACTTGAAACTTTATACAGGTATTTATAAATAGCTGCAGTTTGTGGCTATGGTTCAGTACGTCTTGTAAGCTATGGGGTGATGAGCGGTCATTTTTATAATATGACCAATTGCCAACTAATGACTCTTTGTAATTACCAAATATTGAATACTATTAAAAACAAATCTACAACAGTAAGTATAATTCATTTTAGCAGTATCTTGAAATCACTTTTATGATAAATGAAAACTCACAACATATCTATAGGAAATACAGTTAATGCCTGAGTATAGCCTACTTGGAATATCAGCTTTCAGTGATACTCAGTTACTACTTTCATCAGAGAACAGTCTTTTACTAGTATACTATCTAAGCGTTGATTCAGAGCATTCAGATCTTGAAGTACACAGTAATGTATACTGAGATTAGAAAAGGAAAGCAAACTTCTTTCTTCCTTTTTCATCATGAAGATAATATCAGTATACTTAAAAAATATAAGTAAATGACAGAAGATATTAAAAAAAAAGATGCCAAGATTTTTCAAAAGCATGCAATGCCAAGTAGTTCCCGTTATTTTTAGGAGATGGGCTTTTGTGGAAATTTGGGACAGAGAGTTCACAGACAGATTTTATGAAATGCCCATGTGTTTTTTAATGAGCCTGTATGTTTACCTTCCTTGAAATGCTTAGGAATCGCTGTTATGCTTTACCACAGGTGGAATTGTGAATACTCAGTCTTCTTGAAGTCTTAGATGAGTAATGCAGATGTTAAAAATATGCAGGTCTGCAGTAAACCTAAATGTTAACTGATAAGCTGCATGAGAACTTTCAGGGCAGTATCTTTCAACTTGAAGGAAAAAAAAATTAAGAAGATAAATAGAAGTACATTTATTTATTTATGTATTATGACTTCTGCCTGTTTGACTTTACTGTTGACTTTAAAATTGATTTGAACATGGTTGTTAGAGTGGTAGCTCTCTTATTTGCTGGAAAACTATTGTTAATGTTCAGGCACATGTGGAAGACACATTTTTGTCTTCTCCAGATTAGAGCCAAAATTGTTGTGAATATGCTTAGTTACAGGTCCTACACTGTTTTAAGTAAATAAAATGTAATTCTGGCGAGGGCAGAAAGAGTAAAATATTCAGGGTGCTGTAATAGTGTGGGAAAAAAGCAAAGAATAAGTCTTCATAGAGCATTTCTTTGCTGTGCAGATACACCCAAAACTAAATCCAGAGAAAGAATATGGTAGTCCTAGCAATAAGAACTCCTTTGGGTGGAATGCTGCACAGAAGGTTTTTAATCTCAGTATTTATGGTAGTTCACTGAAACTTGTTACATTATCTTGATCTTTAATGACTCACTTTAAGACTATGGTAATATTTTTAAAAACGAAGAAAGGTATTAAGATGTCCGAAATTAAGCAGCTGGTCCAAGAATGACATAGAAAACTAGCAATGGTACCCAAGATGAGTGTCTTAATGATACAAACCCAAGATCCTTATCTCTCTAAGTAAAAAAAATTACAAAGAAAATATCTTAGCAGTAGTAATAGTAAAATAGTAATGTTTTCTTTTAACTGAAAAAAAAATATTTCAAAGCCTATTCAACTTTTTGCAGTCTTTTTGAGCATCTGTGCAGAATTTGGTCATGATGGTGGTTTGCAATGTGCAGGGCAGGGCTCAGCTTTCCTGTCCAGAGAAGCTCTTAGAGGATGCTGAGATGAGAAAGGAGATGGTTTTACAAGCCTATGTTCCACGTTCCCAGTGGTCAGTGTAATGGTGTGTTCCTCAAAACATTTCTTAAGAGCAGTGGGCTTTTCTTGGGAATGCTTTCTTTAGCATATCCAGCTTTCTTGATGTACTACCCCGTAGATTTATTTCCACAACCGAAATCTATGTTTGTATCAAGCACAGATTCATACTGCAATATTTCATTGTTATTGACAAATACAACACTAGTGTCGGGAAATTAAGAAAGAAAAGCAGGCAAAAGAAAATAGGTGAAAAAATTGGTTATCTGTTAGCATTTGAAGTATTTTCTTTGCATGTGGTAAGTGTGATGTGCATGTGTTTGTGTAAAAGTGTCTATGTATGTACCTAAGGGTGTTCTATAGAGAAGGGGAATGAGGATTTTCATGAGTGCCATTTCTGTTTAAGAACTAGGGACAACTCGTGTGAGGCTGTGAGGCTATGAAGCTGAAATGCAGTACCTTTGTCAAGGTCCATGTTTTTTCCCTCTGTAACTACTGATAAACTTACTTCAAGTGAGTGGCTGAATCTCACAGCATTTCATAGCTGAACAAAAGAACTGCAAATGTCTTCCCTGTTATCCACTAGAATGTTTTAGTAGTTGTCTTTATTTCTTAATTCCTTTACCTTATAAGAAAACTTTTCTTCCTCTCCCTCTGAAGTCCATAGCTCCTGCACACATTTCTTATTCTTCTCTTTGCCCTTGTGAAACATGCTGTAGCGGTTTTCTGATTTTGCAGATGAGTTTGAGGTAAAGAATTAGGAAGGAGTGAGGAGACTGCATTCTTTTATCATTCTCCATCTTACTCTCTTTATTTAGCAAAACATCTTAAAACCACAAGGAAAGCGTCCGTCTCATCAGCCAAGTGACTTTTATGGCTGTGTCTGGTCTTTCCATGGAATTGTACCGCAACTTCTGTCCAGCTCATATTCATGGGTTTCCTTTCTATGGAAACCAACATCAGAGGTGGGAAGGAAGGGAGGTTTTCATGGATGCCCAAATTTTGCCTTGACACCAAGTTAAGGTGCAACTGAATAGTGTAGCTGGATCTAGGAACTAATACCTAGATCCGCTACTGTAAACTTATTCTATTAACCAGATAAAAGTGTCTTCTTACAGGAAATAAAGATAATGTCAGACTAAAAGATAAACAGCACTGCCCCCCCCCCAAACCTGACTGGGATCCTGTCAAAGGCTCTCTAATGCATTCAAGTCTTTGTGTGAGAATACACGTACAGTTCAGTTCATGCCTTAATGTACTTTACCCTCCAAGTTTCTCAGTGTTGGGGATGTGCATTGTGTTCTGTCTCTTGAACAAAGCAAGCTATTTGCTCGTCAAAATGTAATGAAGTAATGATATTTTCACTCACTATTTATCATTATACTTTCTTCAAAATAAAAAACCCCAACCTGAATATTACATTTTTTAGTTGTTCTCTGTGGCACAGGGGGAATGTTAACTCATGAAGAATAAATAATTCAAGATTGTTTACTGTAGTGAAGAAAAAGCAGTGGGGTTTTTGGTTTTTTGTTGGGTTTTTTTTTTAAATATTAGGTTAGAGGTATGATTGAAATAGTAAGCATTAGTTATTTTCTAATGGAAAAATATGAAAAATTCTAGAAGCTTTTGAAAAAACAGAAAAACGTATGGAATGGCATTTACAAATTGAGCATTTAAGAAATTGAATAATATATATGTTAAACATATTTTCATATAGTGCACCCTTCTATTATTATTTTATTTTATTCATGAAACATTTACAGTTTAAATAGCTGAAAGGAAAAAATATAGTATGCCTGGAATGAATTGAACAAGGTCAATTTAGAGGTATTTGAGGACTGAAAATAAAAGCCCCCATCTTAAGTAATGCTAGTGTCTTCTGTAAAAATGAAAGGCTAAATACAGTAGAAGCTTCAAAGCAGTTTAGTGCTAATGTGATAGTGGTCACCAAATGAAAACAAGCAGTGCTTTTAGCAGAAGCCACAAGTGTGATGTTCCTCTGATTGATTAAGATGTATGTGTTTGAAAAGACTTGGGCACTTGCTCTTTGTTAAACTATAATATGCGTGACTGACAGAAGCAGATTTTTTTAATTAAAAAAACCATACAAACAGCAAACAAACACACAAAACACAGGTATCTTCGGACTTTGATTAGCTTCCTTTTAAAAATATGAAATACAGTGGGAAACCGCTAGATACACAGTATTCAGTACAAAATCCTTCATCATGTAGTGATTTCTCTAAGGTTTTGTTACTAAGATATTTTTTTTTAAGTATTTGTGATAGCTTTCACATAATTCCCTTAGGACTGGTAAGCCAGGAATCTGTGCTTGAGCATAATGTATGAAAAATCTTAAGAAGGTGGCCAGTGTAGTTAACAGTGTACAACCAGACTGTGTCTACCTAGAACAACTCCTTCCTACTATAAGCACAGTTTAGCTGAGCATTTAAAGAGAAGCTGGCTTAAGCAGACCTAACATGTTTACAACTTTGGAGCTGACTTTTGTAAGGCCAATTCCTCAGCTAGTGTGTCTATATAATCAAGGAAGCCTTGTTGCTGTGCACTATCAGAGGAAATTTTGCCAGTGTTTTTAATGAAAATTTTTTAAGGTTTTCATACTTGCATTCTGTTTTTGTAACACCATAATCTTATCATCAAAACTTCCAAATTTGTTTTTCTCCCTTATCAGTTCTGTTCCTTGTCCAAGATTAACCATTTTAGAGGAGGTTAAATGCATGATACAGAGTCTGTAATGACTGAATTGGAGAAAAGACATTTTCTGTGCAAGTTTAAGGCAGATCCTACATTTATCAGTTTGGAAACAGACGTATTTTTTGCTTACAGGGTACATTCAGGACAGTTTCATTTTAATTTTCTTGTAGCAGTCTTGCCAAGCTATTGTCAGTTGGTTTTCTGTGAGAGTTTAAAAACAGCTCTGTTTCATTGGCAAACTTTCAGCCCGTATTTCAACACTGAAGTTTATAGAATTCATTAAAATGGCAATCCATACTCCTGTATTTTAGCTTGCAAGTAGACAGTGTATGCCATAAATTTTCTATTCCCACCTGCTGTTAAGTCCATACTGTTCGTTGTGGATGACATGTATAATAATCATTATTATTCATTTTGTACACCACCTCTTCTTTAAAACATGCCTTAAATAACATCATAAAAAGGCAGAACTATCCTTCGAAGCTGTGACAGCTCATTCATTGAGTTTAATGTTTTGGAGACTCCTGTGAAAAGCTAGTCCTTTTTATCAGAAATCGAGTGTTGAACATTAGCCATATTTAAGATATTCTAAAAGTCAAGTATACTATTTTATTTCTCTCACCACAATTATGTCACAGATGAGTAGTGTAAAATTTAAATTGCCAGAATGTTCATATTCTCCCCAAAACAGTCTGTTTTGCTTAGTACACTGAAAAGAGCAAAGTTTTCACACTGATCTAGTAAAAAAAAAAAAAAAAGTAATAAAATGAAAGGATTGCCTGAAACAGTACTGGATAAATGATAGTTAAGAATCTAAGTCTTTATTGAAGCAATAGGAAGTGTTTTCAAACTTAAAAAGCCTCTCTTTTTATAGGTTTATGTGTCTTACTGGAAGATCAGATTAATGAAAAGTTCCACAAGAGGTTTAAGCAACTGTCATTTTTTGAACATGACTCTTGAACATGTTGTTTTCTTTCTGGATATTTCCACTCTTAGTATACTGTTAAAGTCTTGTTCACTGAATTTTAATGTCATAAAAAGCATTTAATTTAATAAGCGTTTCATTTTGTTGTAGTCCCAATTAGCCAATCCAGGTACCTATAAGTGCATTAAATACTACAGGACCATGTGGCACTGCAGTCTGTCTGAATTCAGTGAAAGTGTTCAGGAACCTGCTCTGGTACAAGCGTGCAAGGGCGAGCGGGAGCGCTCTCAGGACTAGTTCCCCGGGTGCTGTAAGGCTACTTCCACACTGGTAAATAGTGCTCCCTACAGAAGGGGATTTGTAGAGGCCAGCAGTAGGTGCTAAGGACCTGAGAGCCATGCAGGGTATGTTGAAGGGAGGTCGTTTTGGAGTAGCTGTAGTCTGGACGACAAAAACAAAGCCTGGTAAGTGAGGACAAAGGGATGAGTTGTTTTAAAAGTATATTTGTGATCTTAACTGAATATTAATGTTGACTCACTGTAAGCCATAGCTGTTGCTGCAAGTGGCAATCTTCCCCTCCCATTAACTTCAGAGGCCTGGATTTATCCCATGCCTCATTTTCTCTTTTGTCAACAGAAGTGTGTAGGCAACTGCAAGGCAAAGCAGGCCGGGGAGTTGATCAAAGTGGTAAATAAAAAAAAAAGTTGCCAGGGTGGGTATAGGCAACCATATAGTAGAGATATGTAGGACAGCCCCTTCTAGCAGTGTTCTTTGGGTTTTTAAGATGTTTGTGCAGTTGTAGCAGTAATCTGCAGTAAATGGAAGATGGAGCACATGCAGTATAAACTTCAGAGGAAGAAATGTAAGACTGCACATTGTATTTCATATCTATACCAAACATGCAATCAGTTATTGCCGAGCAGCTGGCATGCGGTAGTATGTTAAACTGTGGTATCTCGAGGAGTCTTAGATTAGACACTAATAAAATATGTGTACAAAGAAGAGGGTGATAGACATATGACAGCATCAGCCTGCTTTCTTTTAAGATTTTTCTTTTTCTGGTTATTCAAGAGGAAAGTAAAAATTTGATTATATAGATATGGTCAAACAATGAAGGGCTTGATCATGTAAAAAGCAGGATGCTTCATAATTCCTTCGTCCTCAAGCTTCTGAGTTTTACTGTACTTGAACTACACAGGTTCTCTGACTGTAGTGAGCTAAGGTTTAATTTGGTCTCAGAAATGGTTCAAGAAGAAGTTGATTTCACTTTCTATTCTGTACCTTTCTAATTAGAAATGGAAGACAGTGTTCTTGAAAAGCTAAAAGATGAGGTGGGATACTTTTCTTCCAGTTACATAGTTATGTAGACACAGTTTTTCTATCCAATAATGAGAATACATGGCAACGACTGTAAAGTATGATAGGTATGTGTGCATGTATAGTATGGTAAATCTGTTTGCAAGAACCTGAACGTACAGAACTTCCAATTGGTTCATTTTCAGGAAGCAACCCACTTGGTCAAAGGTGGCAGTAGTTATATTAGACCTTTCTGTGAGGGCTATCTGCTAGAGGATGCAAAACTGATACCCAGGTAACTCTCCAATTTGGTCCTATTTTAGGACTGGTAATAATTTGAGAATATTTATTTTGCAGGGGGGAAGATAATTGAATGTGTTAAACATACTGAGGGGATGTGCTTACTGGAAAAAATTTCTTTTGAATGTTATATAAGCTGTAATGGTATTTGGCCATTGCAGTTGATTTTGCAATCCTATGGGTGAATTGTGGGAAGGCAGGCTTGCACTCACGTGACTAACTCAATTTCTTTCTGTCTGATGGGCAGAAATAGAAGTAGTTTGTTATATAGCTAGCATCTAGGATCTTTGTCTTAAGGCGGTAGAGGAAGCTGAGATGGGTTTAATATGGACAAGTCAGCTTTCTACAGAGGTTGTTGCTGAATGCTCTATTTGCCTTGGTTTCTAACTCACTGTTAGCTCTGTCATTGCTCATTTTATGAAGCTACATATATTTATGTAATGATTTTCTACTTCATTTACTTCCTTCTGCATGCATCAGTAGCATGAATGCTGTTAAAAAGGGTCAACACAAAAATATAAAGTCAATGTCCAACACTGATGAGAGATTTGTTTTGGGGTTTTTGTTGTTCTTGTTACTGTTTGGGGTTTTTTTGGTGACTTGTCATGTATTTGTCTGAAAGGGACAAAAGAAATGAAACCAGAAGGTACTTTCTTTTACAGCCTCATAGCTTAGACATGTTATACATCAAATAGAAACTGCTTATCGCACTTCCTTTAATTTCTTGATGAACGCTCAAGTAAATGAGATGCATTAAAAAAAAAAACCAAAAACCAAAATGGATTTAAAACCAGTCTACAAAAGCAGGAGAGGATCAAGCCATTTGATTTAGGGGCTGTCAGGAGCCCTCCCTGGATACCCTGCTGACTTGTGGCAAAGGACACATAATAGTTTTAGAAACCTAAGGAAGTATGGGTGAGACACTGGGATAGGTTGCCCAGAGAAGCTCTGGATGCCCCATCCATGGAAGTGTTCCAAGTCAGGTTGGAGGGAGGCTTTTAGCAACCTGATCTATTGAAAAATGTCCCTGCCCATGGCAGGGGGTTGGACTAGATGATCTTTAAAGGTCCCTTCCAACCAAACCATTCTGTGATTCTATGACTCCTCTAAGAGAGTTCTACCAGACAGATTTCTTGTGTCAATGATAATCTGTAACTTGGGAACTGTTGGGATGTCATCTACGGTTAATTCAGTATATTTGACCATGTTGCAAATGCAGGGAACACAGAAATCTCTGTGAGCAGAAATTGCAATGTGGTAATATTTATTGAAAAACATTGTCATATAATGCTGATTGTCTGATGATCAGTGTCCGCCACGTCCCTGACGTACAAATCACACTATTTAATGTGTAAGACATGGTCCTTGTGTGTGATAACAGCGGTGCTACTGTCTGACCTCCCCAGATCACAGCAGTTGGAACCACAGCAACTTGCCCAAAATGTTACTGCTTGCAGGATAAGTGCTTTCTGTTTTGTTGTACATGCACCATTTTCTGAGATATGTTCTCTTGTGATAGAGGTGAATGTACTGGATTTCATGAGACTATTTTCCCTAGCACTAATATTTGCAGAATGTGTTTTCCATTCTCTGTTTCTTATTTTGAAGAAATTAGAGATAAAATTTATAAGAAACTGAAGTAACAATGGAATCAAAGGTGGCAGAGGAAAAAAAGCAACAGAAAGCAGAATGAAAAGCAAAATTGAATTTAAACAAGCAGAGTTTAAATGTGATCATAAATCCAAAAATGCCTGCGGTAAGTCAGGATGGGCACATCGAGAGAGATCCTGATAAGAGAAACACTGGCAGTAAAAATAAATAAATAAAAGGACAAGTTGGTCTACACTAACAGTGACATTTTGAAATTGAAAATTTTAAAAATGTTCCATTTTCATAGAACTATAGTTATAGTGATAGCGTAAGGGAAAGCTTCAGGTGGTGGTTGTTTCTGGTAGCAATAGCATCAGTTAATACAAACTTCATACAGCTTGTTCAGATTTTTGTGTGAGCTTGGAGACTTCTTCCTCAGCAATCATAAAAAAAGTAGTGTATTACTACAGCTCTTTATACTGTCATTATGGTGTATTCTTCTCGTCATTAGTTGTTTGTGTCTAAAGCATTTCTGAACTACCTGATTATATTTTGCTAAAATCTACCTAAGGTGTGATTAGTAGGTCTCAAGGAAGTGACTGTAATGACACAAAATTTTGCTTCATTGCAATGATGATAAAGGAGGAGGTGTACCTTGAGACAGAGAACTGAGTTCTGACCTTGATATTCCGTGTTTGTGTTTAGCCTTGTTCATTAGAAATGAGGGTACCCGTCCATCAGTAGGTATTCAGCTGTGGATGAACAAGGCATCCACAGGTGAAGATACTGTGATAATTGTTACACTTGCTTATGTATTCACAGGACAAATCAGAAAGAGAGGCCTTGACCAGGGAATGAGGCCATATCACTTTTCAGGAGAGGCAGCTTTTTGGGCATAGTGTTACCTTTGTCAGGTTTGATAGTCAGGTATCTTTCTAGTCTACCTGGGTCCATGCTGTGGAAACGTACCCGAGGAACTTATTTGGCTCTGTGTTCTCATTGTCACTGTAGGGAAGGTCAATGGAATTCTTTACAGAGAAAGCCTGCAAGATCAAGCCTAAACTCATCCCATTCGTAGGAAAATTGTTCCTCTCTGAAAAACCTCATTTCGTCCACTCCAGAACCTCACTGAGCTTAGTGAGAAGAATGATGAAGATACAAGGCTTGATTCTATACAGATAGAGCAAGTATTTGTTTTCAAACACAATTTAGCAATTAGTGACGGAAGGTACATAAATGATGAAAATGTTCTTATTACATGCTAGTTAAATAGGCATTTGAGAATTGAAGTGCAGCCACTCTGCTGGCTGATACAGTGATGGCAGGAATGTCCCATGCTTTAGGGTAATTGCTTTAATTGAAACAGGTGTGCCACAACGCTGCAGCAATTTAGCTTCTTCGTGATCTCACTCTAAAGTTTACAAGCAGGCTTTTATAATTTTCATTTCCATTAGTGGAACGTCTCTGAGAAGCAACATGACTTACTTGAAAACATTTTCCATTATCTGCAAGTAGTTCTAAAGTGCTTTCTGTTGTCCTTCCCACGATGAATCCATTTTGGCTTGCTTCAGGGGATTTGCCTTGCAGAATTCCAGCAACCAAGAACTAAAGATGCTTTTTGAGATATATCCAGTAAATGTATGTCAGGTGCGCTAACTGGGAAAATCAATGCCTTCTTGATGGGTGAGGGGCAGTTCATTATACTAAGGCCACTGATTAGTGCTGAATTAAATGTTCTCATTCTGTTTCCAAATATTAAATTGTGGAGGTTGTTTGAAGTGCTGGTGAAACTTTTTCCATAGTTCCTTATTTATCATTTTAAGTGATCAAGGCAAGCAATATGAAGAGATGAATGGCTGAATCTTTGTGGAAAAAATTGCAAAGGGCCCTAGAGACTAAAGGTCTTCTGTTCTGGGGTTTCAGTTGAACTAGTATGTATGCCTGCCATTTTCATCCTACATACAGCTCAAGTGGAAGTTAATCTTGAGATTAGACTAAAGGTTTTGCAAATCTCCAAGCAAAGATTGGAGCCTGGGTCTCTTACGCTTTCTTATGCTCCATTTTTTGTTATTGTGTCATGACCCTTGACTATACCTATTGTTTTATTCTACAGGGTGAAAGGAGTGGGGGGGAAAGGGAAAGCAGAGAAGATGCCTTAGAGGGAAACCAGACATTTTTCAAACCGTAGCGTTTTTAAAAACCATGGACTTAAGACTCTCTCCATGAAGAAGGCATGTTTCTGTGGAATGGGAACTCATGGTCATGGGAGAATATGTTACGCATTCACCTTGGGTGACATTTGATTTGAACAGTGAAACTAAAATCTTAAGATGCATAAAAGTCTAATCAGATGAGAATGGTTGACTTCTGAAGTCTTGAATTCTGCTACCCTGGCTTTCCTTGCCTGGAAAAAACTACTGCTTTTTTTTTTTTCAGTGTGTAAGTTTTCAGCATGGGATGATACTCATGGTAATCCTGGAGAGTGTAGTCTGCTATTCACAGAAGAATTAAAGATGCAATGGATGTCATTCTGTATTGCTTATATTCCCTCAATTTTTCATCAATTTATTATGAGAAAATGAGCAAGAACTTCAGTCCTGTGCTTTTCCACTTCTCCTTTGAGCTATTCAGCAGCTGTGTGTACTTTAACAAATTCTTGCTCATTACGTGCTGATGGAGTTCATACATTTCTTTCTCAAATGTCTTTCCTTTTAAGACTCCCATTTAAAAAAAAAAAATAATAAAACAACCTCCCCTTCCCCAAGTGAGGACATCTGTGACAGGAAGAAATAAAAGGGATGAATTTTCTTTCTTTGGCAGTTGATCTTCTCCTTTCTCAATGTAGTGTTTGAGAACAATTTGAACAGGAGTTTTCTTCACACAGATATGAAAAGCTAATGCAGCTCAGCCAAGGATCGTAAACAGACTTGGATTACTTTTTCATTAGGGTAGACTGTGGCAAGCTTTTTGTGTAATTATAGGAATTCCTGGGCAAAGCGAGCAACAGGGAATGACATTGTTGTGCTCCAGTACCCTAACTGGAGAAGGTGGTGGATGACCCCAAGAAATATGGTGAGCCATCTTTTGGTTAAAACTTGGGTAAACGTTGGTGTTGAGGTGTCAGGGTTTTTTTTTTAACCAAAGCATCATAAGGCAGCGTGACTGTAAAGCCAATTTTTAAACCCTAGCCTAATTGAAATCAGATTTAAATAAGTCAAAGTTCGTTAATGCTGATTTGCTGGAAACTGCTGTAGTAAAATGCAGATATCTAGAAGTAAAGCATGTCATCTACAAACATTAAGCCTTTAAAGGTGGGGAATAAGTTGACATCTGTGGAGAGGACGTGTTTTTCTGAATCTCGCAGTGTTGATGTTACCAAGTTGATGACTGTTACCAAGTACTTGCTAACTAGTAAACACACAGAAACTATCTTTTACAAGATTGCAAGATTCATAAACTGAGGTACCTGTTTAAGAGTAGCCACGAGCCATCAATCTTTGATTTGTTTCCTTTACCTTCTTGATGTGTTTAGTGCGTTACAGAGTCCTTGAAATTTTCTTTCACTTTCTAATATAGTTGTCTTTTTTCTTCTTTTTTTTTTTTTTTTCCTTTCCATACTGTATCTTTTAATTGTTGCTGTCAAAGAGATAATCTTTTGCCTTATGTGTGCAAGTACTTGGTTCCTGCTTGGTTACACTAGTCTGCAAAGATGTTCTTGTCTCATTTGGTTCTCATAAGATCGAGCAGGTCTTTTCAAAGAAGGCTTCAGGTGGTGTGTTTCACAATATAATGCTTTTTTTGGGCAACCACACATCAGTAACTAGAGAATAGTTTTGCTTGTCAGAAGAACCATTTCATGTTATGGATGACTGCATAATTTCTCTTACTGTTTCTCATTTCTGAACTAATAATACATTTTATTTCTACCTTTGAGTCAGTTTCCAAGTAGGAGTAGTTGAAGCATGGCTTAATTTTGTCAGGATATGATAGTTTCTATTACATTAACTTCCAAGGGAACAAAATTCATCTCAACTTACATTATATTCCAAGTGCAGTAACTTCAAAGAAATATTCAGTGAGAGATGAAAATAATGAAGGGGAAAAAAACTCTAGTTGAAAAGTTAAGCACTGTTACTGTTTATTCAATATTGGGTAGTGTTGCATTAAAGCTAGACTTCAGCTTTTGTTGTTTCAGGTTAAAATGATACTGTTTTGAAGGCAGAGTTTTGGGTGGGCTTGAATTTTAAAGTAAGCTGCATGCAAACATCTACATCTTAATGAAATTTCTGAAGGCAAAAAAAATTGTCTAACAGGAAAAAGCTAAGGGCACATGAAGTAGATTTTAGATAGGAAACGTCATAATTATTCTGAGGGTAAACTTTGACTCTACATTTAAAGTCAGGCAAGCATTTCAAAATAGTAATATTTCAACTTTTAATGCAATTTTTGGGAAGATGTAAGTCTTGCATTCCTGCTTAATATCAAAGTTAACTCTCAATCTAGAAGGCAGATCAATTGCAGAAGAAAAGTACAAGCATGTAATTCAAAACAAACCCACATTTGGTTTCCCACAGGTAACTTGATAGCACTAGCTGCTTTTTTCAAGCCAATAAACATTGCACCAAAATGCAGCACAAAATACCTCACTTTTATTAGTCTTTTCTCAACAGTATGACTCTTCCCTCTATATAGATAGAAAAGACAAATTAAATATGGCAGCCATATTAAGTTAAGTTTTTATGAGATGTATGCTGCAGAGAATTTCTTCCATCAAGAGTGGTGCTAGATATATTTCACTCCCTTTTCTTACAAAATAAAGCTTTCTTTCTCATATGTAAAAATCAATATAGTTAAAAAGAAATGCAGTCGAGCCTTCAATAAACATCTTAAAACCCCTTTCTTATTCACACTTAGCTAAGATCAAAGCTGTGGACTTAGATGCGGATATACCATATGGAAATAGAATTACTTCATCTTCTTTTATCATTTCAATACAACTTCCTCACTTTTATCTTTAGAATTTCTTGAGTACTCAGGCCTCATACTGTCCATTTGTACAGGGGTGAACTTTATACCTTATGTATATTTTTGTTATGATTATTATATGTCAGCTCTTTAAGAATATTTCTACTCAAGGACTTACTCCTCCATGCCCAGCACACAGGGAGCTCTTCAACAGTGCCTGAATGGTTGGTTCCAGCAGTTCTTTCCTGCTTTGGGATATATGAATGCCCTTTGGGTGCTTCCAGTCCGCACAGGGATGAGGCACAGTTGTGCACCATTCCTCACCAGTGCTTTCTTATGTGGAGAGGAAACTTAGGTTCTTGGCCAAGTGAGTGCCGTGGAAGACACCAGCAGATCCATCTTCTGCACAATCAGGACACCGAGATTCTGTGAAGCTATAAAAAAATGTTTTTACCATTCAATTTAAATATGCTTTTTTTTTATCCCTCCCTACAATTCCACTTAGTTGTGTCCTTACCCAAGTCCATCCTAATAGAAGGAAACGCATCCGAGCGTGAACTTAAAACGAGACCTTTCAACTTAAAGACTTCATGTGGACTTCCCATGCATATCCAAAGCAAGCTCAAATGAGATTATTTTATTCTTCCCATACACTGTCCCGAGAAACTCCTACCCTGTATACAGTTTTTTTTGAAAAGGCAGGAGAGTTCCCAAAAGTGCAGGAAGAACAGTAGGAGTTCTACAAACCCTCTCTTGTAGTTGGAAGAGTAATAATCCCAGTTTATAAACTGTAATGAAGGCAGGCCTGTCACTTCATGAGAGTCTGAAGACTTTAGGGGACAGATTTCTAAGACCTGGTACTTCTTTAAGCTTGCAGAAATAGATAAAATTATTTTCTGTGGCTGGAAGTTGAAACTAAGCAAATTCAAACAAAGTGTAAAGAATGAATTCTTTTATCTTCTTCGTGGATTAAGCATCGTCTTTAAATCTGTATTTTTAAAGGACCACTGCAGTGCTTTTATTAAATAGGGACTGAAAATAGAGGATGATTCCATTTCCTGTGATATGAAACAGCTGACCACTAGTGTGTGGTCAGACTGAAACAGCTTCTGGCCTGACAGCTCTCTCAATATAATTTCTTCTTTTGAAACTGTGCAGCAAGCTTCATAGCTTTTTGTTTCTACTTTTTTTTTTTTTTTTTTTGTGGGAGAGTTACGGAAAATCAAATGAGACTGTGAAAACAAATAACATTGCAGAAAGTACGTTTCTTATCCTAGTGTCATAAACCACATAACTTTGCTCTGAGTTAAATGAGAAATACACTACTATTTATTTTTACAATTAAACCAGCATTTCAGCAGAAACAGTCGTTTTTCAGAATGCTTTTACCATGGAAAATATAGCAGTCACCCTTCCAAATACATTTTGACAAATATTACCCTGCTCTAATGTATTAGTCAGGGCCAGTCATCTTGAAATATCCATCACCCGCTACCATATTGAGCATGGTCCTATATGATATCCTATGACAGAAAACTTTTTTGAAAGGATGAGTATTCACAAATGTTTTGAAGATGGCAGCTATCCTCCAAGCAGTTTATAGACATATAATGAACGGAAGAGACTAAGCTATAGCATCCCTACTCTACAAACTTCAGTCAGCCTTCTGCTGGGTAAACTTTGTTTGAAATATCTCCTGAGTAAAGAATGAATGAACAAAATTTAGAAATAAATTCTTCTAAAAAGAAGCATAGTCCAATAATTAAAGCATTAGTCCTGGACTGGAGATCTAGGTTCAGTTTCTTCTTTTGTACAAGGACTGGGATTTCCTTGTACAACAACTTATCCTTGACAAGTTTTTTATTTTCTTTGTGTACTATGCTTCCAACAGTGCATCCCACTGTTGGAATACTGATCCATTGTGTGCCCAGGAGACATTTCAACTCTGTGTATGCTCATCATTTCCATGTCTCTTGAAACTCACAAAGCAGAAGCTTAGATACTCACCTGCAAAGACGCTGTGGTGCACTGCAGACAAGTGCCAGTCAGGTTGCCTGACCCATCAGGGCCCGGGAGACAAAGTTCAGTGGAGGTAAAATGCAGCAGCTGTATCTTATTCCTGAGTCTCTTATTGTTGCTCCACAGAGCTGTGACTGTGAAGTACTCCAGGGGTATTGAACTACCCTGGCATTTTAAAGTATACAAATGACAGTTTTTTATGCTTTCACAGAACGGTTGAGTTTGGAAGGGATATCTGGAGGTCGTCTTGTACGAGTGCCTGGCTCAAGCAGGGCCACCTAGAGGCAGGACCTGTCCTGGAACCTTTTGAGTAGCTCCAAGGAGGAAGGTTCCACAACTTCCTTGGCAGCCTGTGCCAGTGCTCACAGTAAAAAAAAAAAAAAAAAAAAAAAGCATTTCTTGAAGCTCAGAGGGGACCCTCCTGTGTTTCAGCTTGTGCCTGCTGTCTCTGTTTCATACTGTCACCCTAGTAACACCGTGGGAGAGTATTAGTCTTCTTACTAGCATCATGTTTTACATCTTAAAGGGAAAGCAGAACTAAAAAAAATATAGTTCTAGATTTATTTTTGTCAAGTTCGTAAGGAACTTTGTTACATTAAGGACAGTAAAGAAAGATCACTAACAACTGTCCTAATACCTAGCTGCCAAAATATCCTAAACATACCAATCCTGTTTCTAATGAAGTCAGATCATGTCCGGTGTTCAAATATATATTCTTTACTTCTGCCATTAAAAGCTAACTGTTGCATTTTTAATAGTATCACCTATTTGTCAAGAATCTGTGAGTGAGCAGAATGTGTGAATGAATTTACTTTCTACACTGCAATTTCAGTATTTATTCTGAAATACTAGTTGAAGCCATTCTAAACGTAAAATATTCTGAGCTATTTTACCAGCATTTCGGTGGATGATCTTTGTGCCTTGGTCTAGAAGCAGATGGCTGTCATTTCAAGGTGATGACCTGTCCTGTTTCTTCAGAACCTCAAGGTGGTTTTTTGGGGGGGAGTCTTCTGATATTTATAATGGATTCAAAATGCATTTGAAATAATTCTTTTTTTTTTATGTTTTCTTTTCTCTAGAAAATACAAAGGATATTCTCATCATATATGAACAAGAAGCAGAAGAGTGGGCTCTGTATTTAAAATCTCTTTTTGGACACATAGTGAACGAAGGAGGAATCTTGCTCTACAAGCTAGAGACTTTGTCTTTCAAGCACCAGGAGCTATTCTCTTTACCCTGTTATAAATGTAAACTCCTGATACTGTCGTGTGGACTTCTTAACTGCCTGAATCGAAAGAGAAGTTATTTTCTGGAGCAAGTTCTGAAACCTCCGGATAATGTGGTGATTCTTCTTTGTGGGGTGGAGAATTCGGAGATTCTTTATGAGATACTGACCTTAGATGGAGGCAGTAAAGAGATTTCCACTGATCAGGAACCTGAGGAGTATCTCTCTGTTGTTACTGGAATTATTCAAGCAGGTAATCTAAAAATGAAAACTTTGTATGATTTTCTTAGCTGTATTAATATGATTTGGAAGAGGAAAAAAAGTGATAGTTCAGATTTTCTGGAGAAATTATCTCTCTTCAGCTTGGTCCAACAGTTTTAGTTTGATGACACTGTTGTACTCTTAGTCCAGCTTCATTTTCACAGAGAAGCAGCTTTGGAAAGTCTAAAAGCTGTCACTGGCACCTGTGAACCTACCATCACTACTTCATGGTAAGATTGAAGAGCTGACACTTGTTTCTCTTTTTCTTGAGTTTACAGATCTCAGAAACTGTACAAAACTATGGGTTTATGTTTCGTCTCTTCAAAATGTCTTAATGTGATAGTGTATGTATCTCTTTAGGTAAATCTGACAGAGTGAAACGTAATTTCTGACTAAGACTCAGTTTCATGGATGGCATAATTTTCTGTGCAAGAGTACAAGTTCCCTTATACTAACCCAAGTAATAAGTCTGTACTGGAAGGACTAAAACTATCTAGTTTGTATGTGTTTGCACATCCATGGAAGCTACAAAGGAGCATTAATGTAAAAACTAGCACTTCTGGAATGTAAGAAAAACCAGTACTGAAATGGCAAAGTCTGTGCACATGGTTTAGTTTAACCCAAAATTTAACCTTGCCAGGCTGCACAAATGAAACTGAGAAAGGAGGTTGTAGAGAGGTGGGTGTTGGCCTCTTCTCCCAAGGGAGTAATGACAGGACCAGAGGAAATGGTCTGAAGTTGGGGCAGGGGAGGTTTAGATTAGATATTAGGAAGAATTACTTTACTGAGAGAGTGGTCAGGCACTGGAACAGCCTGCCCAGGGAAGTGGTGGAGTCTGGAGGTATTTAAGGAACGTGTAGACATGGCACTTCAGGGCATGCTCTAGTGCCCGAGATTGTTGGTTTGTGTCTGTTTGTGGGTGGGCGTGCTGTGTGGTTGTGGGTGTTTGTTTTGTTTTTGTTTTGGTGTTGGTTTTTGTTTTTGTTTTTTTTTTTGTTGGTTGGACTCGATGATCTCAAAGGTCCCTTCCAACCAAGAAGATCCTGTGATTCTGTGAGAAATAGCTTTAGAAAGACAGACGCATGGACCACTTTGGAAAGGCGAATGTAGGTTGTGCACAGTTTCAGAATAGATGGCTAATGTGTTTTCCTTTGAAAGCATATTTACTACTGCTTCTTTGTAGTCTCTAGGTGTCTTACCTCCTCTCAGCTCTTGCTATTTTGTCATGAATTTGTCTGCTAAGCAGAGCATTGTGCTTCTGTCTTTGTTATGTGCGAGGTGCCATTTTGCTGGCATGGGATCTTGTGCTTGAGAAAGACATCCTGCCGTTCAGGAGTTTTACTCAGAAATTAGCTGTTTTTAGATGCAGATGAACAACCAAGAATATTCTTTTGAATGCAGGGGTAGAAAGACCCCAGCTGAGTCAGAGTGACCTAGCTGGATATCCCTGCTGCCTTGTACTTGAGCTGATAAGCTTAAGCATTTTATAAGGCTTTCAAACCTGCCCAGAATGTGTCTACACACAATCTGGCTATATCAGATCAGTGCTTTCAAAACTAAGTTTTAGATTCCTTCCCGGCCATCTCCTGTTCCAGCATATCTTGTTATTTGGTATTTATTAACCTTTTCCTCACTATATCTTTTTCGGAACATCTCTCAGACTTTAAGTTTTGGGATTAGTTACAGTTGCCTGGTTTGGTTTCAGGAGGTAATGTTTGCAGTTTCTGACTGTGCCTGATATTTAGCTTCAGATTGAAGTTCCTTGTCAGCTTTCAGTGGAATGAAAATAGTGGGTCTATACTATGTATGTCTCTGTATTTATAGGAAAGAAATGGGCCCAGAGACAGTCAGTTGACTCATGCACAGGAAATTGCAAACTCTTCTACAGAGATAAACAGTTTCCTAGAAGACAAATGATGCTTTGGTCTGTGCATTCACAAAAAAATATTTATTGGATCTGCCCTTGGGATTTTATTTACATTGTAATGTCAGGCGACTAATAGGTGCTCAAATGATCTTTTCTTTGGCAATGGCCGATATCAGCAACTTCAGAGACAAGTACAACAGCTATTAATGAATAGCTGTTGAAGGGCTCAGTCTCAGTGTGTATGCCTTTACCAGGGATGCACACACTGTGGCTGGGATCAGACAAGTCCAATTGCCTGAACTAGATCCAGGACTGGGAGTAGTGTTGCTGCCTGGTGCTTTGGGCTGTAAGGCCTCCTCCGTACACATAGTTGAGAACTGCTTTGGCTCTGTTTTTTCTGTACTGGTGTGCCCTGGCCATCAGGCAGGCCAGCTCAGGTCAGTGCTTTCTAGGAGACCTCTACACTGCTCTCTGGTGCACAGTGAAAGTATTCCAAGTGCGAGATTTGCCGTCACCTGGGTGTCGATTTAAGGTCTGAGGAATGAAGATGTGCATGTCTTTATCGTTATTTACCTCTGCTTAAAGATAATGATAACTGCTTGCAGTGTCTTTATTTATGATACTCTTATAGAATCCTGTTAAGCTCTTAGCCTTTTTGGTATCTGTGGCAGGGATTTTGACAGATTACACATCTGGGAAAAAGATTTTTCACTAGCATTTAAAATGGCTTGCTAAGGGGTTAAGTATATTTGGATTATTTTTCCTTTGGAGCACTTTTTATGCCTTTCTTCAGGACTGTGCACTGACAAAACTTCCCATCGCTCTTCATATGTATCATCATCTTCTGTATCTTTTAATTGTTTTCAGTCCTTCTCTCTTGTCCCATCTATTTCTGCTTTCGGAGATAGTGATGAAAACACTTTTGTATATGTTCTTTGTGCTTTTCTGTTCTTTTTTGTACCTAAGCTGTTCATTGCTGTTAAGTTGTTCCTCCATGCATTTATACCTTCTTGTCTCCTCAGTATTAACAAGACACTCTACCAAAGTTTAAAAACTTAGTGATTTGCTTTAATTACAGTGACTACATGGCAACACACTGTTGTGCACCACTGCAACTAAATTCTGTTAATCCCTTAGCATAGCGGACCATCAAGATCCTAGGTCTGATTGATGCCAGGGCTCAGGAGTGGCTTGTGGGTAGTTAGAACAACTGAAGACAGATGATAAATTGGGTTGTTACCTCACAGTCCTGAAGAGTGTTAATAATGGCGTAGCTCAGGTGCTAGTACTCACCACCCTTCCACTACGGCTTTCTCCATACTCTGCAAAGTTCCTAGTTCCAGTTCTCAGCTGTCTCTCCTCCCCTAGATGTTATTCTCTTTGCACTGTGTCTACAGTCTGAGATGGAGTGCAAAATAAATCTAATTTTATAAGCCCCCCCAATTATTTCGCAAAAACCTTTCACCTACCAGATGGTGCTAGTTTCATCTTGTTGGAGCAGGCAGGGCTTTTACCTGTTAAAATTTCTGTCTACTTCTGAAGCAGTATATATGCCAAAAATTCTAGGCAAAAAACAATGCTCAGTAAAACTAAGTAAAATGGAAAATGCAGGGGGTTTTATACCCAGCAGAGAGCTTTTTTGCCCTGTAATGTGATTCAAAGACAAAATTTGTAGTTTGTCATTCCTCTTCGAACATGTTTTTGGAGGAGCAAAGGGAGAACTGAGATATGGAAATCGCCTTTCTAATGTGTGCTTCCTGGATAGTGAAAGATTTTACTGTATTCACGTTATGCATGAAGAGGAACACAAATATTTTTACTGTTGACAAAAGATTCCTTTAGCAGGACTTGTTTACAAAATACTTTGTTGTTTGAAACAGCTATAGTCAGATTTAGAGTTGGTTTTGAATTTTGTGTAAGAGCCTGTTGTCATAAAAAAAGATAAATCTCTGGGAAAGAGTAGAACACTCAGAAATCGTATTATTCTGTGTTATCATCTAAGATGGCCCAGTGTGACTCCAGAATCCTGAATTTTCTTTAGCAGCTTTCCCTAGTATTGCAAAAGTAGAATCGGGAGACACATTTTGTTTGGATCTGCCTTTTCCTTTTGCGTTTTCTTTCTACATCTTCTCCTTGGTCTGCTGAACTGTGTGTACCCCTTTTTATATTTAATTGACATATTTTCAATGTATTAATTAAGTACCCTGGGGGGTTGTAGCCTAGATGTAGCTGGGGTTTTGTTTAGTCCTGAAACACTTCCACTTCAAATTCAGGCTAGCCATATGTTTAAGCAAGGAATTTGTAGACATAGATCTGCAAGCTGGAGGTAGTTACATAGATCTTTAAATGTCCTGAATTCCTCCTGTAGTTGTTTGTGCCTCAGTATTGATGTGCAATAAGAGAACAGGTCTTATCTAATACAAATAATTTTCTGTGATGCTGTTTCTAAAGTGTGCTGACACTTTTATGAGACTTTTTGGTGGGATTTCACAGTACAGCTCAGGAGTCATAGGTATCCATTAGGCTGCTTGCTGTTTTATTAGGTTTCATTGTTTACAGCTCAACAAAAGAATTCTTGTCACTTCAACTTCCAGCCTTTTCTCTAAGCAGTGGTATCCTCTTTTTCTCTTTTTTTTTTTTTTTTTTTGCCAAAAATATGAAGAGAATCTACTTCTATAAAATCTGATAGTTCAGAACCGCTCAACAAGCCTACATGTATCCGTTCATTATCTGCTATTGTATTGAAAAGCGAGAAGAGGTATATAAAGTAACATAACTTTAACTAGAAAACTGTATCCACAGTCTTTGACAGCCCAGGAAAGAGTCTCAGAACGAGTATGTAACTTTTACCTGAGACAGCAATGTGCCATTAATTTCTGACTGCTACTTAAAAAGTATCCAGTGTACCTGCACACAATTTTAATCTCCAAGAAGAGTAATGCTAAGAAAACTACTTTTGCAACCACTAATAAGGTATAGATCTGGAATAATGAGATACTAGCATTGCGTATTTGTCTCTAAATGTAGGACAAACAGGCTGGGAGCTTTAATTAGGACTTAACATATGCAAATCTTCAGACCGCTTCAGATATAGGGCTAATTTTGATTGGGCAGGTCACCGAAAAGAGAAATAAATCACTGTATTCTTACCATAAGCTTTTATGGTATCTGTCTCCTGTTTCATTTCAACAGTACAGTGGCATAGATTTTATTGGACTTGTACCAAGAATTTAGGTATTCACATTTTGAATCCACTGTGTTATGGTTTGAGAAAACCCGTAAAAAGTTATTGTCATTAAGACAATTATTCTGTCATCCAATGACCCCTCTCTCAAGGGAGAGAGAGCTGTGCAGAAAGATTTTCTGATTTGTATTGAATGTGACGTTCATGGTATGAAATAATCCTGTTGGCCAGCCTTGGTCAAATGCCCAGGCCTTGCTCCTCCTTGTCCATGCACCTGGCAAGGCTTGAAAACACTGAGACCTTGAATCCCACAGAGCCTAGCTGGCTGGAAAGTAAATATTTTCACAAATTCAGACACTGGAGTCTTCTAAAAGTGCAGTTTTCCCCAGCATTAGAAGAAAAGTTAGTTCTGTGTTGCTCAACACAGGACACACCACTTTGCTTGTTCTCCTGTAAAATCCTCTTCACGTTGGTGCTTGAATATGAGTAACTAATGATGATGGATTTTCTTAGGCTTCAGCAAGACTTGTGCTGATGAGCTAAACCCCTTAAATTAAGTGGGAACTTTACCATTATCTTCAATGGGCAAGTGTTTCACCTAGGTTTTGACACTGACTTAGAGTCTATGAAGAAATTAAGCTGAAGTGCTAAGAAGAACCAAAGCTGACGAGGAAACAAAATCACTATAATTTTGGGGTGGGTTTGTTTGTTTGTGAATACTGAGTACAGCACGGTTTTGTGTGTATGCGTGAACTAAAGTCTTCATTGTAAAGATTTCTCAGATGGACACACAAGACCGAGTAAATAGAGGGAAGTAGGTGGGTGGTTCTGGCCTCATTTGCTGGCAGGGGAGGTTGCAGTAGATGAGACCACACAGTTGTGCCTCCCTTTCCTCCTTCCCCAGTGTATTTACATTCAGACGGTGCATCGCACTGTTGGTACTTTAAGGCAGTGAGGTCATCTGCTTATTGAGGAGCACCTCAAATGCCAATTAAATTTTTTTATTAAAAGGAAAATAATCTGTATGTATTTATTGTAAGCAGAAGGGGCATTTTGTTAGCTGAAGTGTGCTATGATATAGTCCTAACTTCCATTTTGCCCTGCCAATGAGTCTTTGAACTGCTCTGCAAGGACTGCTGCGAAGATTACCAGATTAAGAAATCTTCTTAAGATGTTGTGTTTCTCCATCTCTGCACAGAATGATTGCTGGGATGCCAGTGCAGTGATGGGGATGACTCTCAACAAGAAATTGCAGTTAGTGTCACTAACTTGTTTCATTTGGCATGTGATCCTGGCTATTTCAAACCAGAAGAGAAACTGAAGTGGCAGCCTGGAAGTGGCAAGCATAGATAGGATGTTGAGGCTACCATCCCCTGCTGCTTGAACTGTTTGAGTTCTTTGTTCTTTCTTCTCTTATTTCTGCGAAATCCGGAGAAGACTTTATTTGTTATATAATCAGATTTCTTAGCAGCTCGTGTTTCAATCTGTCTAGCCAGTCATGGTGACCTGTACCCTTGGATTCTGAAGAATGCTTCATGAATGTGATGTTTTTCCTCCTGTTTTTGACACTAATTGGATGAAAACTGCTTACACCTGGAAAAGTGAATGCACTGACATCTTAAAATGGATGTTTTTTAACAGCATTTAGCACAAACTCATAAAGAGTTTTATTAATAATAAAAGTCAAATGACTAGAACATAAGCATTACTGCAACAGCTTGTACTAATTTAAATTAATATACTGTGATTTTACTATTGTTTATTTAGGTTATAAATTTTTTATTTTCAAAATGAATTAATGGATTTATCAGCATTAGTCTGCTCTCTCAATGTTGCAAGTGGACACCGTCCAAATTTATGTCTTGTTTATGGCACAACAGTCATGAGTCAGTATTTAGTTGTGGTTTTTAAGCAACTAAAGGCTATTTCTAAACTTTACAAATAATTTAAGTTTAAGGTTTTCAGCAGGTATTTTCCAGCTAGGACTGTAAAATGGGTATGTGAATCTGTAGTCTTACATGTCCTTCATATTATTATTGACTCTTGTTGTGTTTTACACTGTGGTTACCAATCATAATTACTGAAAAGTTATTTTTGGCAGGCATCTAGAGAAGTCCTCTGGAAATGCATTTTTTGTATATTTTTTGGCACACAAGTGTTATTATAACAAAATTGCTGTTTGTGATTTCACCATGATGAATTTCTGTTAAGCTAGTGTCAGCTTCTTGGAAATGGGATAAAATAAGGGTCGTGTTGTTTTCCAGATTAAAAAAATTGTAACATCTATCCCTGAAAAAATTCAGTGTTCTAGTTCATACTGGGGAAAAAAAAATAATCAATATTAGGGCAGCAAAAGAAAAACTTTTTTTTTTTTTTTATAGAATCAGATTTTGCTTTTTGTAGAGTTTCTCTGTACTTAAATGGCTGTGAGGACAGGACTTGGTCCAGAAAATGTTATTACAGTTACCAAGTTAGGTGTTCAAAAGTCAAACAGTTACAGGTGGAAAGTAGCCTATTAAACTTCAGTTAGGCCCCCTGTTCATATGCATTGATTGCCTTCAATTATGTAAGTGCAGTTTCCCCCCATCACTCCCGCCAAGAACCTGTCCTCATTAGTACACAGGATAAATAGTACTCAGTTAATTAGCAGTTATTTGATACTTTGTTTTGTGTTTGAGTTTGTGGTTGCATTATTTATGTATTGAATGCCATTCAGATCCTGTTGAGAAAACAGAATTATTAATTTCCTAATGCGCTTTTCTGTAGAACTCATTTCTGTATCAAGTGCATTCCAAACGTTATTTTATTTTATCATCATTTTACATACAAGTATTTAGCAAGTTTAGGGTGAAGCATTTCTTCCACCTCTGATACCACTTTAAGACATTACTTTTCATAACACTTAGAAGCATACAGTATTTTTTATGTCCATATTCAAACTCCCTTTAATTTCAGATGTCTGCAGGCCAGCTGTAAGGTCTTTCACAGAAAGTGTGGTACAAAACTAATGAGCGCTTCTGAAAAACATGTTTTAAAAGCCTTCCAGCTTTTTGCCTCGAAATTTCAGGATGAGAACCAGAAATTATCTAAATTCTCTGGAGCAACATTCAGCTAATATCACTGTCCTTTCTCTCACTGGAATCGTCTCCTCATTCACTGAACTCTTGTTATT